>NC_091284.1:401937263-402237263 GCF_032444005.1 Ranitomeya imitator
CAATGCCGGGTCAGCTTTGCCTTGGTAGCAGTGTACAGCGGCCCGGCGGAAGGTAGCTGTTCCCGCCTTTGGCCACTGGGTATGCTGAGTCCGGTTGGGACATTGTCTTTGCAGGTGGCCCAGCTGATGGCAGGTGTGGCATCGTGCCCCAGGGGAACTGTGGTGGGCCTGGTTTCTAGCTGGTCCCCCTACAATCTTCGGTGGTTTGGGGCCCTTCAGGTCCATGGGCGGACCCCTAGTGACCATCTTTCATCCTGACAACTGAGGCCTCCTGGCGTCATGATGTTCATCGGCCAGACGAGCGGCTTCCTCAAGAGTCCTTGGCCGCCTGTCCCGAAGCCATTCCTGTGTCTCGGGGTTTAGTCCATTAAAGAATTGTTCTAACAAGAAGAGCTGGAGGACGTCCTCCTTAGTGGTTGCTCGGCTCCCTTGTACCCACTGTAGCAGTGACCGCCGTAATTTACAGGCCCATTCAGCGTGGGTATCGGTTACTCGTTTTATAAGTCCGCGGAACTTTTGGCGGTATGCCACTGGTGTCAGCGCATACCGGGCCAAGATCACTTCTTTGATCTGCTCATAGTCCATACAGTCCTCATCGGGTACCGTGCGATAGGCGTCCGCTGCCCGGCCTGTCAGCTTGCTGGCCAGAATCTGAACCCGTTCCTCCGGCTTCACTTGATGAAGGGCACACTGCTGCTCAAAGTCCTGCAGAAAGCCATCAATGTCTTCCTCTGCCTCCCCCAACTGTCGGAAGGCATTATACTGGATCTTTTTGTGGCTTACTGTTGAAGGTACCTGGGCGGAGGCCAGAGCTCCCTTTGCTCGCTGACTCTCCTCTCTCCGCTCTGCCATCTCCATCTTGGCCAGCTCCACTTTGGTCCGCTCTGCCATCTCCATCTTGGTTATTATTATTATTATTTATTGTTATAGCGCCATTTATTCCATGGCGCTTTACATGTGAGGAGGGGTATACATAATAAAAACAAGTACAATAATCTTAAACAATACAAGTCATAACTGGTACAGGAGGAATGAGGACCCTGCCCGCGAAGGCTCACAATCTACAAGGGATGGGTGAGAATACAGTAGGTGAGGGTAGAGATGGTCATGCAGCGGTTTGGTTGATCGGTGGTTACTGCAGGTTGTAGGCTTGTCTGAAGAGGTGGGTCTTCAGGTTCTTTTTGAAGGTTTCGATGGTAGGCGAGAGTCTGATGTGTTGTAGTAGAGCGTTCCAGAGTAGGGGTGATACGCGAGAGAAATCTTGTATGCGATTGTGGGAAGAGGAGATAAGAGGGGAGTAGAGTAGGAGATCTTGTGAGGATCGGAGGTTGCGGGTAGGTAAGTACCGGGAGACAAGGTCACAGATGTATGGAGGAGACAGGTTGTGGATGGCTTTGTACGTCATGGTTAGGGCTTTGTAGTGGAGTCTCTGGGTAATGGGGAGCCAGTGAAGGGATTGACAGAGGGGAGAGGCCGGGGAATAGCGGGGTGACAGGTGGATTAGTCGATTAGCTCTATCCTGGTCCGCTCGGCCATCTCTTCCTTCAGATCAGTACGCACATCAGCCATCACCTCTCGTATGATCTCTACTGCAGGGTTTGGGCCATAGAACGCCAGTCTGTTCTTTACCTCCCTCTGGAATTCAGTGTCCTCCTTAACTTCTGGTAGTTGTCTTTCATTCATTCCTTTCCTCCTGTAGAAGGGATATCACATCCCACTGTCTGCCACCAGTGTAACGGGGTCTGCCAAGCTGGGGTACCTCTTTCAGTACCACCCCGTGTTTCAGGAAGTCCACTCTGCTTTTAATGTAGATTCTGAATGAAGGAAGCTGGCTGGAATTCCTTGGTTACGTGAGAGCATATAAAAGCTGACTGCTTCTCCACTTATTTCCAGTCTAAGAACACACTTTATTTTCAGCACACAGAATATATAACACAGATACACAGGACCGGCCAATAGGAAAACAGCTGGCCAGACATACATTACAATAGCCGCAGGGGGCCGGAGCCTGCCGCTATTTACTGTGGGAATTACAAAGGTGGGGGGAGGTCAGAAAGAGAATATCTTGTCCAGGGGCGCAGCCTGTTGACTGATGCATTTCACATGGAAACTATTATACATACATTTACTGCATAACATTCTTGGTGCTGGGGGGTTCTGTAACAGTTCTGTTATGTTCTGGGCTGCTTTGCTGCATCTGGCACAGGGTGTCTAGAATCTGTGCAGGGTGCAATGAAATCTCAAGACTATCAAGGGATTCTAGAGAGAAATGTGCTGCCCAGTGTCAGAAAGCTTGGTCTCAGTTGCATGTTATGGGTCTTGCAACAGGATAATGACCCAAAGCACACAGCTAAAAACACCCAAGGATGGCTAAGAGGAAAACATTGGACTATTCTGATGTGGCTTTCTATGAGCCCTGACCTAAATCCTATCGAGCATCTTTGGAAAGAGCTGAAACATTCCGTCTGGAAAAGGCAACCTTCAGGCACAAGACAAGTGGAGCAGTTTGCTCTTGAGGAGTGGGCCAAAATACTTGTTGAGAGGTGCAGAAGTCTAATTGACAGTTACAGGAATTGTTTGATTGCAGTGATTGCCTGAAAAGGTTGTGTACCAAAATATTAAGTTAAGGGTACCATCATTTCTGTCCAGTCATATTTCATGAGTTTTATTTTTTTTTAAATTCTGTGGAAGCATGGTTGAAAAGTAATGTCTGACTTTCATTTGTTCATTTTCATAGATTTTTTATTTATTATTACTTTTGTCAGATTCAAGTTATTTCTGTGACCATTGTGGGTTTTTCTGTCATTAACCCCTTCATGACCAGGGGATTTTTCGTTTTTCTGTGTTCGTTTTTCGCTCCCCTCCTTCCCAGAGCCATAACTTTTTTATTTTTCCGTCAATTTGGCCATGTGAGGGCTTATTTTTTGCGGGACGAGTTGTACTTTTGAACGACATGATTGGTTTTAGCATGTCATGTACTAGAAAACGGGAAAAAAATTCCAAGTGCGGTGAAATTGCAAAAAAAGTGCAATCCCACATTGGTTTTTTGTTTGGCTTTTTTGCTAGGTTCACTAAATGCTAAAACTGACCTGCCATTATGATTCTCCAGGTCAGTACGAGTTCATAGACACCTAACATGACTAGGTTATTTTTTATCTAAGTGGTGAAAAAAAATTCCAAACTTTGCTAAAAAAAAAAAAAAAAAAATTGCGCCATTTTCCGATACTCGTAGCGTCTCCATTTTTCATGATCTGGGGTCGGTTGAGGGCTTATTTTTTGCGTGCCGAGATGACGTTTTTAATGATAGCATTTTGGTGCAGATACGTTCTTTTGATCGCCCGTTATTGCATTTTAATGCAATTTCGCGGCGACCAAAAAAACGTAATTCTGGCGTTTCGAATTTTTTTCCCGCTATGCTGTTTAGCGATCAGGTTAATACTTTTTTTTAATTGATAGATCGGGCGATTCTGAGCGCGGCGATACCAAATATGCGTAGATTTGATATTTTTTTTATTGATTTATTTTGATTGGGGCGAAAGGGGGGTGATTTAAACTTTTATGTTTTTTTTATTTTTTTCACATTTTTTTAAACTTTTTTTCTTAACTTTTGCCATGCTTCAATAGCCTCCATGGGAGGCTAGAAGCTGGCACAGCACGATCGGCTCTGCTACATAGCAGCGATCTGCTGATCGCTGCTATGTAGCAGAAATGGAGGTGTGCTGTGAGCGCCGACCACAGGGTGGCGCTCACAGCCACCGCTCATCAGTAACCATAGAGGTCTCTGGGACCTCTATGGCTACAATATACAAGCATCGCCGACCCCCGATCATGTGACGGGGGTCGGCGATGACGTCATTTCCGGCCGCCTGGCCGGAAGCGGTAGTTAAATGCCGCTGTCTGCGTTTGACAGCGGCATTTAACTAGTTAATAGGTGCGGGCAGATCGCGATTCTGCCCGCACCTATTGCGGGCACATGTCAGCTGTTCAAAACAGCTGACATGTCCCGGCTTTGATGCGGGCTCACCGCGGAGCCCTGCATCAAAGCAGGGGAGCCGGCATCGGACGGTATAGTACGTCCGATGCCGGTAAGGGGTTAAACGAGGGGTACCAATAATTTTGACCACGTGTGTATCTGACTGAGAAGTGCAGAGATTTCCACAGGTGCTCCCTGTTCTTGGTAATTGGCCTGCTATTTAGGTGAGCTGCCTGGCCCAGATCACTGCCTGTCAAAAGCTTGTTCTAAGCTTGTGCTCTCTGGTGTGTTCGCCTGTACCCTGTGCTGTAAGTTCTCATCTTTTGCTGCTGACCTTTGGACTGTGTTCAGACTACGAGTTTGTTATTCCTCCTTTGCTTATCCGCTATTTCTCTGGTATTCTGACTCTGGCATGTGACCTCACTTACGACTTCATATTTTTCCCTTGGTTTACTACATGCTCTTTTGGTACTGACCACGGAACGTCTGACTTCGCAGATTCATGGCTTGGATGTGGGTTGTGACTAGAGTCATATTTTACTGGCCCTAAAGTACTTTTTTTTCTCTTTTTTTTTCTCTCTTCACGAATAGATCTTATTTGTGTACTCTGTGATCAGGTGGCGAATCTGACCCAGGTGGTTCAGGATCTGGCAAGGGAACACCAAAAACTAGAATCTTCACAGTCCAAGCTGCAGGGTCAGTTTTCTAGAACTATGGATGCTTCCCAAAGCTCTCCGCCATCGACTGTAGTAATGACTCCTGTATCTTCTGATGTGCAGTTGGTCTCTCTTGAACCTGTAGTTGCTTTTCCTGACAAATTCTCAGGAGAGAAGGATCAGTTTAGGGTGTTTAGGGAGAGCTGCAATCTATTTTTTGCCTTGCGACTCCGGACTTCAGGGGATGACTCACAGCGGTTGAGAATAATCATGTCCCTATTGCGAGGGGGTCCTCAGACTTGGGCATTCTCTTTGCCCCCACTAGCCCCAGAACGGTCTTCTATTGATTCCTTTTTTGACGCCTTAGGGATGATCTATGATGAACCTGATGGGGCCCAGGTCACAGAAGCAAAGATCATGAACCTGACGTAGGGGGGCTGTACCGCAGAGGACTATAGCTCTGAGTTCCGGCAATGGTCTTCTGAGGTTTTGTGGAATGATGCAGCTTTCAGGTGTCAGTTTCACTGTGGCCTTTCTGATACTCTAAAGCAGTGGTCCCCAACCTTTTCTGCAACAGGGACCGTCTTCAAGCAAGACCATTCTTCCATGGCCCGGCAGGGCGGGGTGGAGGTGGGGCAGGGCTTCGGTCATATGGGGCAGGGTTATGGACGGAGTTGTAGTTTAGTTAGTGCATAGTTATCAACCCCCATATATAGTATGATAGCCCCAAACATATAATCCCCCATATATAGCATGATGTCCCCAAACATAAAATTCCCCATATATAATGATGGCCCCACACATATAATCCCCCACATATAATGATGGCCCCACACATATAATCCCCAATATATAATGATGGCCCAACACATATAATCCCCCTTATATAATAATGGTCTCACACATATAATCCCCTTTATTAAATGATGGCCCCACACATATAATCCCCATATATAACGATGGCCCCACAAGTATATAATGATGGCCCCACAACTGTATTCCCCATATGTAATGATGGCCCCACAGAGTACTGATTGAGATATATATATATATATATATATATATATATATATATATATATATATATATATATATATATATATATATATATATATACTAGATGGTGGCCCGATTCTAACGCATCGGGTATTCTAGAATATGCATGTCCACGTAGTATATTGCACAGCCCACGTAGTATATTGCACAGCCCACGTAGTATATTGCCCAGCCCACGTAGTATATTGCCCAGCCCACGTAGTATATTGCCCAGCCCACGTAGTATATTGCCCAGCCCACGTAGTATATTGCCCAGCCACGTAGTATATTGCCCAGCCACGTAGTATATTGCCCAGTCACGTAGTATATTGCCCAGCCACGTAGTATATTGCCCAGTGACGTAGTATATTGCCCAGTGACGTAGTATAGCGACGTAGTATATTGCCCAGTGACGTAGTATATTGCCCAGTGACGTAGTATATTGCCCAGTGACGTAGTATATTTCCCAGCGAAGTAGTATACAGCACAGAGCCACGTAGTATATTGCCCAGCTACGTAGTATATTGGCCAGTCACCTAGTATATTGGCCAGTCACGTAGTATATTGCCCAGCTATGTAGTATATAGCCCAGCCAGGTTTGTCACAGGTTAAAAAGTAAAAAAAAAACATATACTCACCTTTCCGAGGGTGCCCTTGTAGTCCACGGCAGCTTCCGATCCCAGGGTTGGTATGAGCGCAGGACCTGTGATGATGTCGCGGTCACATGACCGGGACGTCATGGCAGGTCTTTGTAGAGCATGGCCTGTGATGACGTCGCGGTCACATGACCGTGACGTCATGGCAGGTCCTTCTCATGCAGGCGCGCAGGGCCTGTGATGACGTCGCGGTCACATGACCGTGACGTCATGGCAGGTCCTTCTGCCACCGGAACCTGCAACGGAAGATGGTGGCCAGCGCGAGCTGCTACGGAGGGTGAGTATAGCAGTTTTTTTTTATTTTTTATTATTTTTAACATTACATTTTTTTACTATTGATGCTGCATAGGCAGCGTCAATGGTAAAAAGTTGGGGACACACAGGGTTAATAGCGGCGGTAACGGAGTGCCTTACCCGCGGCATAACGCGGTCCGTTACCACCAGCATTAACCCTGTGTTAGCGGTGACCGGAGGGGAGTATGCGGGCGACAGGCACTGACTGCGGGGAGTAAGGAGCGGACATTTTCTTCCGGACTGTGCCCGTCGCTGATTGGTCGCGGCTAGTGTTGAGCGATACTTTCCGATATCGGAAAGTATCGGATAGGATCGGCCGATATTCAAAAAATATCGGATATCGCCGATACCGATACCCGATCCCAATGCAAGTCAATGGGACCAAAATATCGGAATTAAAATAAACCCTTTCTTGCCTTGTAGGTTCATTCTACATGAAGGAAAACAACTAAGAATAATGCCGGATGTATTTGGGGAGGTGGCGGAGACATGAAAGTCATAGAGGTTTATCCCAATCAAATAGAATAGCATGTTTTTTTTTTTTTTGTTTTTTTTAAAGACGTTCGGAGTGACAAAGATATTGACTATGTAAATATTTTTTTTATTTTGTCAGATATTGATGTTTCACTATTCCACGACCTTCCCCTTCTTTTTTTTTTTTTACTTTTCCCACACTTTCATCTTTATCATCATCAGCATCTTTGACATCAACTTCTTCTTCACCTTATTCATCTTCTTCTTCATCCTTTACCTTTTTTTTTTTTTTTTTATTACATTCTTCATATTCATTTTATTCAACTATTATTATTCTTCCTATTCTACATATTCATTTTATTCAACTGTATTATTCCTCCTATTCTACTTCTTCATCATATTCTCATTTGTGACAGGCATTCCCGTAGTTGTTATCTATAAAAGTTGGAAGATTACACCTTCCGTTCTGCCAGTCACAAAAGTTACATTTGTCCGCGTTCAGTTTGGCCTGCAGCATCAGGCTTTATCCAGGGGCACCACGAGGAGGAACGGACTCACCCCCATACACTGCTTAGTCTTCTTCTGCATATAATTGAGATAATATCTTTTGCTCTGATATTAAGTGTTATGCTTAAATTTCTTCTGCTCTTTGTTCTGCAGCCTCTTGTTCTTCTGCTTCTCGGTCTTCCATGTCGTCGTCTCCGCCGTCGTCATCGGGGTGGTCTTCCGGGTTGTCGTCGTCGGGGTGGTCTTCCGGGTCGTCGACTTTAGGGTCTTCAACTTGGAAATGTAGCAGAAGGTACAAGAAGGCTGAGAAAATGCCAAGAACCAGCTGATGGAACTGGAACTCGGATGGCTACCCGAAGGTTCAAGAGCCTATGAAACTACCGAGGACCAGCTGACGTTACTGGAACCCGGTTACTAAGCAGGAGGTACCCGTGCTAAAAAGCACTACCAAGGACCGCCTGACGTTGGCGGAACTCGGATACCCAGAAGGAGGCACCTAAGCCAAAGGCTCTGCCCGGAACCAGCTGACGGTACTGGAACCAGGATGGGGAGCAGAAGGTACAAGAGCAAAAGACACTGCCGAGAACCAGCTGACGGTGCTGGAACCAGGTGGTGGACCTGAAGGCCCACAGGAGAGGAGAGAACTGCTAGGCCGCGAGGCAGCCGCAGTTACCGAACCCCAACAGTCCTACAGGGGGAGCTGGGCCTACTGGCACTACAGAACCAGCCTTGACTACCAGTTCACGCAGCCCACATAGGAAGCTCCTAAACTGGAGGCACCCTGGAGTTGGCTAACCCGACAGCACCACGACGGGGCAAGCATAGGCGTCTCAGTGAGCTTGACACAACCCGGAAACAGCTGACGGTGCTGAAACCAGGCTTGGCACGAGGGAGTACCTGTGACAAGAACACTGCCGAGAACCAGCTGGCGGTGCTGGAACCCGGATGCGTTGCCCCAGTGTGCAAGAGCCAATGGCACCGAGGACCAGCTGGCGGTGCTGGAACCCGGTTACTAAGCTGTAGGTGCCCGCGCTTAAAAGCACTACCAAGGACCGCCTGGCGTTGGCGGAACTCGGATACCCAGGAGGAGGCACCTAAGCCAAAGGCTCGGCCCGGAACCAGCTGACGGTGCTGGAACCAGGTGGTGGACCCGAAGGTCCACAGGAGAGGAGAGAACAGCTAGGCCGCGAGGCAGCCGCAGTTACCGAACCCCAACAGTCCTACAGGGGGAGCTGGGCCTACTGGCACTACAGAACCAGCCTTGACTACCAGTTCACGCAGCCCACATAGGAAGCTCCTAAACTGGAGGCACCCTGGAGTTGGCTAACCCGACCGCACCACGACGGGGCAAGCATAGGCGTCTCAGTGAACTTGACACAACCCGGAAACAGCTGACAGTGCTGAAACCAGGCTTGGCACGACGGAGTACCTGTGACAAGAACACTGCCGAGAACCAGCTGGCGGTGCTGGAACCCAGATGCGTTGCCCCAGTGTGCAAGAGCCAATGGCACCGAGGACCAGCTGGCGGTGCTGGAACCCAGTTACTAAGCTGTAGGTGCCCGCGCTTAAAAGCACTACCAAGGACCGCCTGGCGTTGGCGGAACTCGGATACCCAGGAGGAGGCACCTAAGCCAAAGGCTCGGCCCGGAACCAGCTGACTGTGCTGGAACCAGGTGGTGGACCCCAAGGCCCACAGGAGAGGAGAGAACAGCTAGGCCGCGAGGCAGCCGCAGTTACCGAACCCCAACAGTCCTATAGGGGGAGCTGGGCCTACTGGCACTACAGAACCAGCCTTGACTACCAATTCATGCAGCCCACATAGGAAGCTCCTAAACTGGAGGCACCCTGGAGTTGGCTAACCCGACTGCAACACGACGGGGCAAGCATAGGCGTCTCAGCGAGTTTGACACAACCCGGAAACAGCTGACGGTGCTGAAACCAGGTTTGGCACGAGGGAGTACCTGTGACAAAAACACTGCCGAGAACCAGCTGGCGGTGCTTGAACCCGGATGCTTTGCCTATCAAACATTGTCTTCCTACAGCCCCAACTAGCGGTGTTGGAGCAAAGGGTAAGCAGGGGGAGCAGAGTGTAGGCCGAAGCCTGCACTGGAGTCAGCTTTGTGTCTGCGTTGCGTTTGCAGGACACTTTGCCGGCTACACAGTGGGGGAACAGCAGGTGGTGCTGAACCCCACTAACACATTGGCTGGTGTTTTTCTCTGTGCAGCTAGCACTTCCGGGCAAAAACTAGCGTTGTTACAGCCCAGGGTCAGCAGGAGGAGGAGAGGAGCAGAGTGTAGGCCGAAGCCTAGTTGAACCAATTTCAAAGGTAACCTTTATCCCCCCCTCAGGTGTTACAAAGTACAAGAGCCACACCTTGTGCAGCATTAATGCTGCACAAGAAAAGGTTGCTCTATTAATTTGTCTACTTGCACACGCTGAATGCAACACGTACACAATTTAGCCCATTCTACAGTCAAACTGTAGTTGAGGCGTGACTTGTATTTTTAAGGAGACGCAGCATAGGTGTCCCAAATAACGCCTTTGTGCTTGGTGCTGCTTCCTGAGCGTTGTTTTTTGCTGTACAGGAGTCTGCGCTCCTGTGTTATCCCTTAGCAATGCCCTGTTAGCGCTACCCGTCTTATGACCTCATTTCATGTTGGCCGCTGCGGTTAACGATGGCCATAAATCCCAGACCCACACTGCCTTTTCATAAAGTCACACTGCGGTGCTGGGATTCGTGGCCTTGAGCAGTAAATATTTTCGACGCTCACACACGTCCTTACACCTGCTTCAGACTGGGCGGCCTCTGCTGATCCCTTTTCGCATGCCGCGGCCAGGAGGCCGCACAGTCTGAAGAAGGCGGAAGGAGATGAGTGACGACAGGCGAACATATGCACTGCTCGTGCCCATAAACCACACCCTCGCTGACAAAATAAATAAGACAACGAGGGGCGTTGTTTCACGCAGGGCGGATGCACAGGCGCAGCCAGCTAACCATGATGTCAAAAGATGGGAAGCGCTACCAAGGGGGTTGCTGCGTATAATTACAAAGGAAAGTCACACCTCAGGGACAGTTGAATGGTCTCAATGAGACACATTTTGTATGTGTTGAGTTCCACGTGGGCAAGGAGAAAAAGTCAGCCACCTTGTACAAATGCAGCAGTACTGCTGAACAAGGTGGCTGTTATACATAGAAACACCTGGGGGTGGGGGGCAGGCTCCCTTCAATTTCAGTTCATGTGCCTGCATGGCGTTTGCAGGGCACGTTGCCGGCTACACAGCTGGGGAACAGCTGGCGGTGCTGAACCCCACTGACACATTGGCTGGTGTTTTTCTCTGTGCAGCTAGCACTTCCAGGCTAAAACTGGCGGTGTTATGAGCCCAGGGTCAGCAGGAGGAGGAGAGGAGCAGAGTGTAGGCCGAAGCCTGCACTGGTGGCAGCTTTTGTTCTGTTGTGCCTGCGTGGCGTTTGCAGGTCACGTTGCCGGCTACACAGCTGGGGAACAGCTGGCGGTGCTGAACCCCACTAACACATTGGCTGGTGTTTTTCTCTGTGCAGCTAGCACGTCCGGGCACAAACTGGCGGTGTTAGAGCCCAGGGTCAGCAGGAGGAGGAGAGGAGCAGAGTGTAGGCCGAAGCCTAGTTGAACCAATTTCAAAGGTAACCTTTAACCCCCCCTCAGGTGTTGCAAGGTACAAGAGCCACATCTTGTGCAGCATTAATGCTGCACAAGTAAAAGGTTGCTCTATTTAGTTTGCTCCTTGCACACGCTGAATAAAACACGTACACTATTTAGCCCATTATACTGTCAAACAGTAGTGGAGGCGTGACTTGTCTTTTTAAGGAGATGCAGCACAGGTGTCCAAATTTACAACTAGGTGCTGGGCGAAGATTCCTGAGCGTAGTTATTTGCTGTACAGGAGTCTGCGCTCTTGTTATCCCTTGGCCATGCGCTGTGAGCGATGCCTGTCTTCTCACCTCATTTCATGTTGGCCGGTGCGGTTAGCGATGGCCATGAAACCCAGACCCGCAGTGTCTTTTAATAAAGTCACACTGCAGAGCTGGGATTCGTGACCTTGCGCAGTAAATTTTGTCGCCTGTCCCTCATGTCCTTACACCTGCATCAGACTGGGCGGCCTCATCTGATCCCTTCTCGCATGCCGCGGCCATGAGGCCGCACTTTCTGAAGAAGGCGGAAGGAGAGTGTTGTGAATTTGCTTTTTGGCTCCCTCTAGTGGTTACTAGTTTTTTGACTCTGGTTTTTCTGTCTTTCCTTTTATCCGCACCTGGGTCGTTAGTTAGGGGCGTTGCTTTATAAGCTCCCTGGACACTCAGTTCTATGCCTGGCAACGTAGTTATCAGAGCTAATCTGCTGTGCTCTTGTCTACTGATCCTGGTCCGGTTATTCAGCTAAGTCAATTACTTTGCTTTTTGCTATTTGTTTTTGGTTTTGTATTTTTGTCCAGCTTGTTCCTAATCTGTATCCTGACTTTTGCTGGAAGCTCTAGGGCGCTGGTGTTCTCCCCCCGGACCGTTAGACGGTTCGGGGGTTCTTGAATTTCCAGTGTGGATTTTTGATAGGGTTTTTTGTTGACCATATAAGTTACCTTTCTATATTCTGCTATTAGTTAGCGGGCCTCTCTGTGCTAAACCTGGTTCATTTCTGTGTTTGTCATTTCCTCTTACCTCACCGTTATTATTTGTGGGGGGCTTCTATCCTGCTTTGGGGTCCCTTTCTCTGGAGGCAAGAGAGGTCTTTGTTTTCCTCTACTAGGGGTATTTAGATTCTCCGGCTGGCGCGAGTCATCTAGGATCAACGTAGGTATGACCCCCGGCTACTTCTAGTGTTGGCGTTAGGAGTAGATATATGGTCAACCCAGTTACCACTGCCCTATGAGCTGGATTTTTGTATCTTGCAGACTTCCACGTTCCTCTGAGACCCTCGCCATTGGGGTCATAACAGTTTGCCAGGCCTATATTAAATGTTTAATGCATTGCAAAAGAGGGATTATAAGAAAGAAGATTCTGAGTTTTTTTTTTTTTTTCTCCTCTCTCATTTTTTTTTTTTTTTTCTTCATCCCCTTTACCTCAGAGTGGCTTATGCTTGCTGCAGACATGAATGTCCAGACCTTGATTACAAGTGTGGACCAGCTGGCTACTCGTGTGCAGGGCATACAAGATTATGTTATCAGAAGTCCTGGGTCAGAACCTAAGATACCGATTCCTGAACTGTTTTCCGGAGACAGGTTTAAGTTTAGGAATTTCAAGAATAATTGTAAATTGTTTTTGTCCCTGAGACCCTGTTCATCTGGAGACTCCGCTCAGCAAGTAAAAATTGTTATTTCGTTCTTACGGGGTGACCCTCAAGATTGGGCTTTTTCGCTGGCGCCAGGAGATCCGGCATTGGCTGATATTGATGCGTTTTTTCTGGCGCTCGGTTTACTTTATGAGGAACCCAATCTTGAGATTCAGGCAGAAAAGGCCCTGCTGGCTATGTCTCAGGGGCAGGACGAGGCTGAAGTGTATTGCCAAAAATTTCGGAAATGGTCCGTGCTGACACATTGGAACGACTGTGCACTGGCCGCTAATTTTAGAAATGGTCTTTCTGATGCCATTAAAGATGTTATGGTGGGTTTTCCCATTCCCACAGGTCTGAATGATGCTATGGCACTGGCTATTCAAATTGACCGGCGATTGCGGGAGCGCAAGACCGCAAATTCCCTCATGGTGTTGTCTGAACAGACACCTAATTCGGTGCAATGTGATAGAAAAACCGCAAATTCCCTCATGGTGTTGTCTGAACAGACACCTGATTTAATGCAATGTGATAGAATCCTGACCAGAAATGAGCGGAAAATTCATAGACGCCGGAATGGCTTGTGCTACTACTGTGGTGATTCTACACATGTTATCTCAGCATGCTCTAAACGTATAGCTAAGGTTGTTGGTCCGGTCACCGCTGGAAATTTGCAACCTAAATTTATTCTGTCTGTAACTTTGATTTGCTCACTGTCGTCTTATCCTGTCATGGCGTTTGTAGATTCAGGTGCTGCCCTGAGTCTTATGGATCTGTCATTTGCTAAGCGCTGTGGTTTTACTCTTGAACCATTAGAAAATCCTATTCCTCTTAGGGGTATTGATGCTACGCCATTGGCAGCAAATAAACCGCAGTATTGGACACAGGTTACCATGTGCATGACTCCTGAACACCGCGAGGTGATACGTTTTCTTGTTTTACATAAAATGCATGATTTGGTTGTTTTAGGGCTGCCATGGTTACAGACCCATAATCCCGTCCTGGACTGGAAGGCTATGTCAGTTTCTAGTTGGGGCTGTCGTGGTATTCATGGGGATATCCTGCCTGTGTCTATTGCTTCTTCTACGCCTTCGGAAGTTCCGGAGTATTTGTCTGATTATCAGGATGTCTTTAGCGAGTCCAGGTCCAGTGCATTGCCTCCTCATAGGGACTGTGACTGTGCTATAGATTTGATTCCAGGCAGTAAATTTCCTAAGGGAAGACTCTTTAATCTGTCGGTACCTGAACATACCGCTATGCGTTCGTATATCAAGGAGTCTTTGGAGAAAGGACATATTCGTCCGTCTTCTTCCCCTCTTGGTGCAGGATTCTTTTTTGTGGCTAAAAAGGACGGATCTTTGAGGCCTTGTATTGATTATCGGCTTTTAAATAAGATCACTGTCAAATTTCAGTATCCTCTGCCGCTGTTGTCTGACTTGTTTGCCCGAATTAAAGGTGCCAAGTGGTTCACCAAGATAGACCTTCGTGGTGCGTACAACCTTGTGCGCATTAAGCAAGGTGATGAATGGAAAACCGCATTCAATACGCCCGAAGGTCATTTTGAGTACTTGGTGATGCCTTTTGGGCTCTCCAATGCGCCTTCAGTTTTTCAGTCCTTTATGCATGACATTTTCCGGAAGTATCTGGATAAATTTTTGATCGTTTATCTGGATGATATTTTGGTTTTTTCTGATGATTGGGACTCGCATGTGGAGCAGGTCAGGTTGGTCTTTAAAATTTTGCGTGAAAATTCTTTGTTTGTCAAAGGCTCAAAGTGTCTCTTTGGTGTACAGAAGGTTCCCTTTTTGGGGTTTATTTTTTCCCCTTCTGCTGTGGAGATGGACCCGGTCAAGGTCCGAGCTATTCTTGATTGGACTCAGCCCTCGTCAGTTAAGAGTCTTCAGAAGTTCTTGGGTTTCGCTAACTTCTACCGTCGTTTTATCGCTAATTTTTCTAGCGTTGTGAAACCTTTGACGGATATGACCAAGAAGGGCTCCGATGTAGCTAACTGGGCTCCTGCTGCCGTGGAGGCTTTCCAGGAGTTGAAACGCCGGTTTACTTCGGCGCCTGTTTTGTGCCAGCCCGATGTCTCACTTCCCTTTCAGGTTGAGGTGGATGCTTCGGAGATTGGAGCAGGGGCCGTTTTGTCGCAGAGAGGCCCTGGTTGCTCTGTTATGAAACCTTGTGCCTTTTTCTCTAGGAAGTTTTCGCCTGCCGAGCGAAATTATGATGTGGGCAATCGGGAGTTGTTGGCCATGAAGTGGGCATTTGAGGAGTGGCGTCATTGGCTCGAGGGTGCTAAGCATCGTGTGGTGGTCTTGACTGATCACAAAAATCTGATGTATCTCGAGTCTGCTAAACGCCTTAATCCGAGACAGGCCCGCTGGTCATTGTTTTTCTCCCGCTTTGATTTTGTTGTCTCGTATTTACCAGGTTCAAAGAATGTGAAGGCCGATGCTCTTTCTAGGAGCTTTGTGCCTGATGCTCCTGGAGTCGCTGATCCTGTTGGTATTCTTAAGGATGGAGTTATCTTATCAGCTATTTCTCCGGATCTGCGACGTGTGTTGCAGAGATTTCAAGCTGATAGGCCTGAGTCTTGTCCACCTGACAGACTGTTTGTTCCGGATAAGTGGACCAGCAGAGTCATTTCCGAGGTTCATTCCTCGGTGTTGGCAGGTCACCCGGGAATTTTTGGCACCAGAGATCTGGTGGCCAGGTCCTTTTGGTGGCCTTCTTTGTCAAGGGATGTGCGGTCATTTGTGCAGTCCTGTGGGACTTGTGCTAGAGCTAAGCCTTGCTGTTCTCGTGCCAGCGGGTTGCTCTTGCCCTTGCCTGTCCCGAAGAGACCTTGGACACATATCTCCATGGATTTCATTTCTGATCTTCCGCTATCTCAGGGCATGTCTGTTATCTGGGTGATATGTGATCGCTTCTCCAAGATGGTCCATTTGGTTCCTTTGCCTAAGCTGCCTTCCTCTTCCGATCTGGTTCCTGTGTTTTTCCAGAACGTGGTTCGTTTGCACGGCATCCCTGAGAATATTGTGTCAGATAGAGGATCCCAGTTCGTTTCCAGGTTCTGGCGATCCTTTTGTAGTAGGATGGGCATTGATTTGTCGTTTTCCTCTGCTTTCCATCCTCAGACTAATGGACAGACGGAGCGAACCAATCAGACTTTGGAGGCTTATTTGAGGTGTTTTGTCTCTGCTGATCAGGACGATTGGGTGACATTCTTGCCGTTGGCTGAGTTTGCCCTTAATAATCGGGCTAGTTCCGCCACCTTGGTTTCGCCTTTTTTCTGCAACACTGGTTTCCATCCTCGCTTTTCTTCAGGTCATGTGGAGTCTTCTGACTGTCCTGGGGTGGATTCTGTGGTGGATAGGTTGCAGCGGATCTGGAATCATGTGGTGGACAACTTGAAGTTGTCACAGGAGAGGGCTCAGCGCTTTGCCAACCGCCGCCGCGGTGTGGGTCCCCGACTACGCGTTGGGGATTTGGTATGGCTTTCTTCCCGCTTTGTTCCTATGAAGGTCTCCTCTCCCAAATTTAAACCTCGTTTTATTGGTCCTTACAAGATATTGGAAATCCTTAATCCTGTATCTTTTCGTCTGGATCTTCCTGTGTCGTTTGCTATTCACAATGTATTTCATAGGTCCTTGTTGCGGCGGTACGTTGTGCCTGTAGTTCCTTCTGCTGAGCCTCCTGCTCCGGTGTTGGTTGAGGGCGAGTTGGAGTACGTGGTGGAGAAGATCTTGGATTCTCGCCTCTCCAGGCGAAGACTTCAGTACCTGGTCAAGTGGAAGGGCTATGGTCAGGAGGATAATTCCTGGGTGGTCGCCTCTGATGTTCATGCGGCCGATTTAGTTCGTGCCTTTCATGCCGCTCATCCTGATCGCCCTGGTGGTCGTGGTGAGGGTTCGGTGACCCCTCACTAAGGGGGGGGTACTGTTGTGAATTTGCTTTTTGGCTCCCTCTAGTGGTTACTAGTTTTTTGACTCTGGTTTTTCTGTCTTTCCTTTTATCCGCACCTGGGTCGTTAGTTAGGGGCGTTGCTTTATAAGCTCCCTGGACACTCAGTTCTATGCCTGGCAACGTAGTTATCAGAGCTAATCTGCTGTGCTCTTGTCTACTGATCCTGGTCCGGTTATTCAGCTAAGTCAATTACTTTGCTTTTTGCTATTTGTTTTTGGTTTTGTATTTTTGTCCAGCTTGTTCCTAATCTGTATCCTGACTTTTGCTGGAAGCTCTAGGGCGCTGGTGTTCTCCCCCCGGACCGTTAGACGGTTCGGGGGTTCTTGAATTTCCAGTGTGGATTTTTGATAGGGTTTTTTGTTGACCATATAAGTTACCTTTCTATATTCTGCTATTAGTTAGCGGGCCTCTCTGTGCTAAACCTGGTTCATTTCTGTGTTTGTCATTTCCTCTTACCTCACCGTTATTATTTGTGGGGGGCTTCTATCCTGCTTTGGGGTCCCTTTCTCTGGAGGCAAGAGAGGTCTTTGTTTTCCTCTACTAGGGGTATTTAGATTCTCCGGCTGGCGCGAGTCATCTAGGATCAACGTAGGTATGACCCCCGGCTACTTCTAGTGTTGGCGTTAGGAGTAGATATATGGTCAACCCAGTTACCACTGCCCTATGAGCTGGATTTTTGTATCTTGCAGACTTCCACGTTCCTCTGAGACCCTCGCCATTGGGGTCATAACAGGAGAGGAGTAAAGACAGGCGAAGATATCCACTGCTCGTGCCCATCAATCACACCCTCGCAGTCAAAATAAGCAAGACAACGAGGAGCGTGTTTTCAGGCAGGGCGGACGCACAGCTGCAGCCAGCCAACCAAAGATGTCAGAAGACGGGCAGCGCTAACAAGGGGGGTGCTGCGTGTCATTAAAAAGGAAAGTCACACCTCAGGGACATTGTAATGGTCTGTAATGAGACACATTTTTTCCGTGTTTAATTAAACGTGGGCAAGTAGACAAAGTCAGCCACCTTGTACAAATGCAGCAGTACTGCTGTACAAGGTGGCTGTTATACATAGAAACACCTGGGGGTGGGGGGCAGGCTTCCTTCAATTTCAGTTCATGTGCCTGCGAGGCGTTTGCAGGACACGTTGCCAGCTACACAGCAGGGGAACAGCTGGCGGTGCTGAACCCCACTAACACATTGGCTGTTGTTTTTCTCTGTGAAGCTCGCATTTCCGGGCAAAAACTAGCGGTGTTAGAGCCCAGGGTCAGCAGGAGGAGGAGAGGAGCAAAGTGTAGGCCGAAGCCTGCACTGGTGGCAGCTTTTGGTCGGTTGTGCCAGCGTGGCTTGTGCTGGACACGATGCCGGCTACACAGCAGGGGAACAGCTGGCGGTGCTGAACCCCACTAACACATTGGCTGTTTTTTTTCTCTGTGCAGCTCGCATTTCCGGGCAAAAACTAGCGGTGTTTGAGCCCAGGGGCAGCAGGAGGAGGAGAGGAGCAGAGTGTAGGCCGAAGCCTGCACTCGTGGCAGCTTTTGGTCAGTTGTGCCAGCGTGGCTTGTGCTGGACACGATGCCGGCTACACAGCTGGGGAACAGCTGGCGGTGCTGAACCCCACTAACACATTGGCTGGTGTTTTTCTCTGTGCAGCTAGCACGTCCGGGCAAAAACTGGCGGTGTTAGAGCCCAGGGTCAGCAGGAGGAGGAGAGGAGCAGAGTGTAGGCCGAAGCCTAGTTGAACCAATTTCAAAGGTAACCTTTAACCCCCCTCAGGTGTTGCAAGGTACAAGAGCCACACCTCGTGCAGCATTAATGCTGCACAAGTAAAAGGTTGCTCTATTAATTTTGCTCCTTGCACACGCTGAATAAAACATGTACACTATTTAGCCCATTCTACTGTAAAACAGTAGTGGAGGCGTGACTTGTCTTTTTAAAGAAAAGCAGCACAGGTGTCGAAAATAACACCTTGGTGCATGGGCGCAGCTTCCTGAGCGTTGTTATTTGCTGTACAGGAGTCTGCGCTCTTGTTATCCCTTGGCCATGCGCTGTGAGCGCTTCCTGTCTTCTGACCTCATTTCATGTTGGCCGATGCGGTTAGCGGTGGACATGAATCCCAGACCCATAGTGTGTTTGGAAAAAATCACACTGCGTGGCTGGGATTCGTGCCCTTGTGCAGTTAATATGTTTGCCGCTCACACATGTCCTTACACCTACTTCAGACTGGGCGGCCTCATCTGATCCCTTATCGCATGCCGCGGCCATGAAGCCGCACAGTCTGAAGAAGGCGGAAGGAGATGAGTTAAGACAGGCGAACATATGCACTGCACATGCCCATCAATAACACCCTCGCTGCCAAAATATATGAGACAACGAGGGGCGTTGTGTTGGGCAGGGCGGACGCACAGGCACAGGCAGCCAACCAATGATGTCAGAAGACGGGCAGCGCTACCAAGGGTGGTGCTGCGTATCATTAGAAAGGAAAGTCACACCTCAGGGACAGTTGAATGGTCTCAATGAGACACATTTTGTACGTGTTGAGTTCCACGTGGGCAAGGAGAAAAAGTCAGCCACCTTGTACAAATGCAGCAGTACTGCTGTACAAGGTGGCTGTTATACATAGAAACACCTGGGGGTGGGGGGCAGGCTTCCTTCAATTTCAGTTCATGTGCCTGCGTGGCGTTTGCAGGACACGTTGCCAGCTACACAGCAGGGGAACAGCTGGCGGTGCTGAACCCCACTAACACATTGGCTGTTGTTTTTCTCTGTGAAGCTCGCATTTCCGGGCAAAAACTAGCGGTGTTAGAGCCCAGGGTCAGCAGGAGGAGGAGAGGAGCAGAGTGTAGGCCGAAGCCTAGTTGAACCAATTTCAAAGGAAACCTTTAACCCCCCCCTCAGGTGTTTCAAGGTACAAGAGCAACACCTTGAACAGCATTAATGCTGCACAAGTCTAAGGTTGCTCTCTTCATTTTGCTCCTTGCACACGCTGAATAAAACACGTACACTATTTAGCCCATTATACTGTCAAACAGTAGTGGAGGCGTCACTTTTCTTTTGAAGAAGACGCAGCACAGGTGTCAAAATTTACACCTAGGTGCTGGGCGCAGACTCCTTACCGTTGTTATTTGCAGTACAGGAGAGTGCGCTCTTGTGTTATCCCTTGGCAATACCCTGTTAGTGCAGGCCGTCTTATGACCTCATTTCATGTTGGCCGGTGCGGTTAACGATGGCCATAAATCCCAGACCCACAGTGCCTTTCCATAAAGTCACACTGCGGTGCTGGGATACGTGGCCTTGTGCAGTAAATATGTTCGCCGCTCACACATGTCCTTACATCTGCTTCAGACTGGGCGGCCTCAGCTGATCCCTTATTGCCTGCCACGGCCATGAGGCCGCACAGTCTGAAGAAGGCAGAAGGAGGGGAGTGAAGACAGGCGAACATATGCACTGCTCGTGCCCATCAATCACACCCTCGCAGTCAAAATATATGAGACAACGAGGGGCGTTGTGTCGGGCAGGGCGGACGCACAGGCACAGCCAGCCAACCAATGATATCTGAAGACGGGCAGCGCTAACAATGGGGGTGCTGTGTGTCATTAAAAAGGAAAGTCACACCTCAGGGACATTGTAATGGTCTCTAATGAGACACATTTTGTACGTGTTGAGTTCCACTTGGCAAGGAGAAAAAGTCAGCCACCTTGTACAAATGCAGCAGTACTGCTGTACAAGGTGGCTGTTATACATAGAAACACCTGGGGGTGGGGGGCAGGCTCACTTCAATTTCAGTTCATGTGCCTGCGTGGCGTTTGCAGGTCACGTTGCCGGCTACACAGCAGGGGAACAGCTGGCGGTGCTGAACCCCACTAACACATTGGCTGGTGGTTTTCTCTGTGCAGCTAGCAATTCCGGGCAAAAACTAGCGTTGTTAGAGCCCAGGGTCAACAGGAGGAGGAGAGGAGCAGAGTGTAGGCCGAAGCCTGCACTGGTGGCAGCTTTTGGTCAGTTGTGCCAGCGTGGCTTGTGCTGGACACGATGCCGGCTACACAGCAGGGGAAGAGCTGGCGGTGCTGAACCCCACTATCACATTGGCGGGTGTTTTTCTCTGTGCAGCTAGCACTTCCAGGCTACAACTGGCGGTGTTATAGCCCAGGGTCAGCAGGAGGAGGAGAGGAGCAGAGTGTAGGCCGAAGCCTAGTTGAACCAATTTCAAAGGTAACCTTTAACCCCCCCTCAGGTGTTGCAAGGTACAAGAGCCACACCTTGTGCATCATTAATGCTGCACAAGTAAAAGGTTGCTCTCCTAATTTTGCTCCTTGCACACGCTGAATAAAACACGTACACTATTTAGCCCATTCTACTGTAGAACAGTAGTGGAGGCGTGACTTGTCTTTTTAAAGAAAAGCAGCACAGGTGTCGAAAATAACACCTTGGTGCATGGGCGCAGCTTCCTGAGCGTTGTTATTTGCTGTACAGGAGTCTGCGCTCTTGTTATCCCTTGGCCATGCGCTGTAAGCGCTTCCTGT
Source organism: Ranitomeya imitator (assembly GCF_032444005.1). NCBI lineage: Eukaryota > Metazoa > Chordata > Amphibia > Anura > Dendrobatidae > Ranitomeya > Ranitomeya imitator. The sequence goes on from NC_091284.1 coordinate 401,958,637, forward strand.
CTTCTGACCTCATTTCATGTCGGCCGTTGCGGTTAGCGATGGACATGAATCCCAGACCCACAGTGTGTTTTCTAAAAATCACACTGCGTGGCTGGGATCCGTGGCCTTGTGCAGTAAATATGTTTGCCGCTCACACATGTCCTTACACCTGCTTCAGACTGGGCGGCCTCATCTGATCCCTTATCGCATGCCGCGGTCATGAGGCCACCCAGTCTGAAGAAGGCGGAAGGAGATGAGTGAACACAGGCAAACATATGCACTGCACATGCCCATCAATCACATCCTCGTTGTCCAAAAAAATAAGACACCGAGGGGCGTTGTTTCGAGCAGGGCAGACGCACAGGCGCAGCCAGCTAACCAATGATGTCAAAAGACGGGCAGCGCTAACAAGGGTGGTGCTGCGTATCATTAGAAAGGAAAGTCACACCTCAGGGACAGTGGAATGGTCTCAATGAGACACATTTAGTACGTGTTTAATTAAACGTGGGCAAGGAGAAAAAGTCTGCCACCTTGTACAAATGCAGATGTACTGCTGTACAAGGTGGCTGTTATACATAGAAACACCTGGGGGTGGGGGGCAGGCTTCCTTCAATTTCAGTTCATGTGCCTGCGTGGCGTTTGCAGGACACGTTGCCAGCTACACAGCAGGGGAACAGCTGGCGTTGCTAAACGCCACTGACACATTGACTGGTGTTTTTCTCTGTGCAGCTCGCATGTCCGGGCAAAAACTGGCGGTGTTAGAGCCCAGGGTCAGCAGGAGGAGGAGAGGAGCAGAGTGTAGGCCGAAGCCTAGTTGAACCAATTTCAAAGGTAACCTTTAACCCCCCCTCAGGTGTTGCAAGGTACAAGAGCCACACCTTGTGCAGCATTAATGCTGCACAAGTAAAAGGTTGCTCTATTTAGTTTGCTCCTTGCACACGCTGAATAAAACACGTACACTATTTAGCCCATTATACTGTCAAACAGTAGTGGAGGCGTGACTTGTCTTTTTAAGGAGACGCAGCACAGGTGTCAAAATTTACACCTAGATGGTGGGCGCAGATTCCTGAGCGTTGTATTAGCTGTACAGGAGTCTGCGCTATTGTGATCCCTTGGCCATGCGCTGTGAGCGCTGCCTGTCTTCTCACCTCATTTCATGTTGGCCGTTGCGGTTAGCAATGGATATGAATCCCAGGCCCACAGTGTGTTTTCAAAAAATCACACTGCGTGGCTGGGATTCGTGGCCTTGTGCAGTAAATATGTTTGCCGCTCACACATGTCCTTACACCTGCTTCAGACTGGGCGGCCTCAGCTGATCCCTTATCGCCTACCACGGCCAGGAGGCCGCACAGTCTGAAGAAGGCGGAAGGAGATGAGTTAAGACAGGCGAACATATGCACTGCACATGCCCATCAATCACACCCTCGCAGCCAAAATATATGAAACGAGGGGGGTTGTGTCGGGCAGGGCGGACGCACAGGCACAGGCAGCCAACCAATGATGTCAGAAGACGGGCAGCGCTACCAAGGGGGGTGGTGCGTGTCATTAAAAAGTAAAGTCACACCTCAGGGACATTGTAATGGTCTGTAATGAGACACATATTTTACGTGTTTAATTCTACGTGGGCAAGGATAAAAAAACAGCCACCTTGTACAAATGCAGCAGTACTGCTGTACTAGTTGGCTGTTATACATAGAAACACCTGGGGGGGTGGGGCCAGGTTCCCTTTAATTTCAGTTCATGTGCCTGCGTGGCGTTTGCAGGTCACGTTGCCGGCTACACAGCAGGGGAACAGCTGGCGGTGCTGAACCCCACTAACACATTGGCTGGTGTTTTTCTCTGTGCAGCTAGCACTTCCGGGCAAAAACTAGCGGTGTTTGAGCCCAGGGTCAGCAGGAGGAGGAGAGGAGCAGAGTCTAGGCCGAAGCCTGCACTGGTGGCAGCTTTTGTTCTGTTGTGCCAGCGTGGCTTGTGCTGGACACGTTGCCGACTACACAGCAGGGGAACAGCTGGCGGTGCTGAACCCCACTGACACATCACCTAGTGTTTTTTCTGTGTAGACAACACTTCCAGGTGGCAACTGACAGTGTTGAAACCCAGGGAATCAAAGAGGAGCAGAGTGTAGGCCGAAGCCTGCAGTGGAGCAAGTTGAAAGGGAACCTTTAACCCCCCCCCCCAGGCATTTGTTGCTGAAAGAGCCATCTTGTGCAGCAGTAATACTGCACATGGAAAATGGTGGCTCCTAAAATTATGCTCCTTGCAAACGCTGAAGTACACACTCATATAATGTGTCCCCTCACACCGTCAAACCGTCCCGGAAGTGGGACTTTCCTTTGTAATGTGACACAGCACAGCCGTCATTCCAACCCCCTTGGTGCCGGGCGCCACCTCCTCAACGTTGTTTGGTTCTGTCACAGAGCCCGCGCTGTAATGTTATCCCTTGGCCATGCACAGTTAGCGGTGCCCGTCTTCTGACATCATGTAGGTGTCAGGCTGGCAGTGCCTGTGCGTTCAAGCTGCCCGAGATCCAACCTTGCAGTGTCATCTAATGTAGTCCCACTGCGGGCCAGGGATCCATGGGCATGCGCAGTGCATATCATCGCCTCTCACTCACCTCCTTCCTGCTTCTTCAGACTGTGCGGCGTCACGGCCGTGGCATGCTATTAGGGATCAGCTGCCGCCGCCTATTCTGAAGAAGCGTGAAGAAGGGGAGTGAGAGGCTAGTATATGCACTGCGCATGGCCATGGATACCAAGCCCACTGTGGGATCACATTAGACGACACTGCGAGGTGTGATTTCGGGCAGCGTGGACGCACAGGCGCAGCCAGGACGACAACAAATGATGTCAGAGGACGGGCAGCGCAAACTGTGCATGGCCAAGGGATAACATAACAGCGCAGGGTCCATGACGGAATCAAACAACGCTAAGGAGGCAGCGCACGGTGCCAAGGGGGTAGCAATGACGGCTGTGCTGCGTCACATTACAAAGGAAAGTCCCACCTCCGGGACGGTTGGACGGTGTGAGGGGACACATTACATGAGTGCGTAGTTCAGCGTTTGCAAGGAGCATAATTTCAAGAGCGACCTTTCCCTTGTGCAGTATTAGTGCTGCACATGGTGGCTCTTTCAGTAACAAACGCCTAGGGGGGGGGGACAGGTCCCCTTACATTTTAGTTGTGCCAGCGTGGCGGTCGCATGACACGTTGCCGGATACACAGCTGGGGATCAGCTGATGTTACTGAACCCCAATAACAGAGGAGCGACTGTTGACTGTGCACACAGCACTTCCAGGCACCAACTGGCGGTGTTAGAGCCCAGGGACAGCAGGAGGAGCAGATTGGAGGTATTGCCGCACACACAGCTGGGGATCAGCTGACGTTACTGAACCCCAATAACAGAGGAGTGACTGTTGACTGTGCACACAGCACTTCCAGGCACCAACTGGCGGTGTTAGAGCCCAGGGACAGCAGGAGGAGCAGAGGAACAGAGTGTAGGCCGAAGCCTGATTGGAGCAAGTTGAAAGGGAATCTTTAACCCCCCCCCAAGACGTTTGTAGCTGAAAGAGCCATCTTGTGCAGCACTAAGGATGCAAAAGGAAAAGGTGGTTCTTTTAATTATGCTCCTTGCAAACACCGAAGTAAACACTAAAAATGTGTCCCCTTATACCGTTAAACCGTCCCGGAGGTGCGAATTTCCTTCGCAATGGGAAACAGCACAGCTGTCATTCCTATCCTCTTGGTGCCGTGCGCTGCTTCCTCAGCGTTGTTTTAAGCTGTCACGGAGCCTGCGCTGTTCTGTTAGCCCTTGGCCATGCCCAATTAGCGCTGCCTGTCTTCTGACATAATTTGGTGTCAGGCTGTCAGTGCCTGTGCGTCCACGCTGCTCCAGATCCCACCTCGCAGTCTCGTCTAACGTAATCCCACTGCGGGCCTTGGAACCATGGGCATGCACAGTGCATATCCTCGACTCTCACTCCCCTCCTTCCCTCTTCTTCAGACTGTGCGGTGTCACGGCCGTGGCATGCTATTAGGGATCAGCTGACGGCGCACAGTCTAAAGAAGGCGGAGGGAAATGAGCGAGAGCCCGAGGGGAAGATATGCACTGCGCATGCCCATGGATCCCAGGCCCGCAGTGTGACTCAATCAGAAGACACTGCGAGGTGGGATCTCGGGCAGCGCGGCCGCACAGGCGCAGCCAGCCTGACACCAAATTATGTCAGAAGACAGGCATCGCAAATAGGGCATGCCCAAGGGATAACAGAACAGCGCAGGCTCCGTGACAGCTTAAAACAACGCTGAGGAGGCAGCGCATGGCACCAAGGGGGTAGGAATGACGGCTGTGCTGCGTCACATTACGAAGGAAAGTCCCAGCTCCGGGACAGTATAACGGTATCAGTGAACACATTTTATAAGTGTTAAGTTCTGCGTGTGCAAGGAGCTAAAAAAAAAGAGCTACCTTTTCCTTGTGCAGCATTACTGCTGCACAAGATGGCTCTTTCAGTAACAAACGACGGGGGGGGGGGGGAGGGGGCAGGTTCCCTTACATTTAGGTTGTTGTGCCAGCGTGGCGGTCGCAGGACACATTGCCGGCTACACAGCTGGGGATCAGCTGACGTTACTGAAACCCAATAACACTGGGTCGTATGTTTTTACTGTGCAGCCTGCACTTCTGAGCCACAACTGGCGGTGTTGGAGCCCAGGAATAGCAGTTCAGGTGGTAGAAAGATGAACACAGCAGGAGACCTGGATGACACCCAATTACTTAATCAGGCAGAGGAGTGGCAAATTCCTGCGAGATCCAGGCCTGGTTCATTTTCAGGAAAGTAAGCCGGTCAACATTATCGGAGGATAGTCGCATGCGACGGTCTGTTAGTACACCACCTGCGGCACTAAAGACACGTTCCGATAAGACACTAGCCGCAGGGCAAGCCAGCACCTCCAATGCATACTGGCTTAGCTCTGGCCATGTATCCAGCTTAGAGACCCAAAACTTGAACGGGGAAGAGCCGTCTGGGAGTACAGTAAGAGGGCAAGCCATGTAGTCTGTCACCATCTGACGGAACCGTTGCCTCCTGCTGACTGGAGCCGCCGGTGATGGTGTAGACATTTGGGGCGGGCACACAAAAGTGTACCAGAGTTGTGCCATACTGGGCTTGCCTTGGGCAGAGGCACTGCTTCTGCTCCCTCTTTGGGCAGAGCCTCCCCCACTGCCTCGACGCACTGAGCTGCTTTGTAAAGCACTAGCAGCACTCCTCTCAGTTGGACAGGAGAAGATGATGGAATTCACCAGTGTGTCGTGGTACTCCCGCAATTTACGCTCCCGGGTCAACGCAGGGATGAGGTTTTGGACGTTGTCCCGGTAGCGAGGATCGAGGAGGGTGAACACCCAATAATCAGGCATGTTGAGAATGTGGTCGATGCGGCGGTCGTTTCTCAGGCACTGCAGCATGAAATCCACCATGTGCTGCAGAGTGCCAACTGGCCCAGAAACGCTGTCCCCTGCTTGAGACATGATCTCTGCCCGCTCGTCATCACCCCACCCTCGCTGTACACACTGACCACTGGACAATTGTGTCGCTCCCTCCTCTGGACGGAGCTCTTCCTCCTCCATTGACTCCTCCTCATCCTCCTCACAAATTGGCCCCTGCGTACCCCTTTGTGAGGAACCACGTGGCGCTGACTCTCCAGAAGCTGATGGAAAAGGTGACTCCTCATCCTCCACCTCTTCCACAACATCATCCCTTAACCCTTGCCAAGTTTGCTGAAGCAGGCAGATAAGGGGGACAGTCATGCTGACTAGTGCATCATCTGCACTTGCCATCCGCATGGAATAATCAAAAGGACGCAAAACCTGGCAGACGTCCTTCATAGTGGCCCACTCTGTGGTTGTGAAGTCTGATCGGCGCTGACTGCGACTTCTTTGCGCCTGATGCAGCTGGTACTCCATAACTGCTTGCTGCTGCTCACACAACCGCTCCAACATATGTAAAGTGGAATTCCACCGGGTAGGTAGGTCACATATGATGCGGTGTTCCGGAAGGCGGAATCGGCGCTGCAGAGCAGCAATGCGGGATCTGGCCAAGCTGGAACGCCGCAAGTGAGCACACTCTAGGCGGACCTTGTGCAGCAGGGCATCAAGATCCGGATAGTCCCTCAGAAAACTCTGAACAACCAAATTGAGCACATGTGCCAGACATGGGATGTGAGTGAGGTTGCCAAGGGCCAAAGCTGCCACCAGATTTCGGCCATTGTCACACACTACCATGCCTGGCTGGAGATTCGCTGGCAGTAACCACACATCGCTCTCCTGCTTGATGGCATTCCAGAGCTCCTGCGCTGTGTGGCTTCGATGCCCCAATGAAACTAGTTTCAAGACGGCCTGCTGACGTTTGGCCACGGCTGTGCTCATGTCGGTCATAGGTAAACGTTCACGGGTCCATGTGGAGATGGACTGTGACGGAACCTCCAGAGAGGAATCTGAGGAACTGGTGTAAGAGGAGGAGTCGATGCGTACAGACTGGATTCCTGCAATCCTTGGAGTGGGCAGGACACGTCCTGCGCCACTCGCACGATCTGTACCTGGCTCAACAACATTAACCCAATGGGCAGTGAGGGAAACATATCGCCCCTGTCCATGCTGACTGGTCCACGCATCGGTGGTGAGGTGGACCTTGCTACTGACGGCGTTCAGTAGCGCATGTTTTATGTTTGCCTCAACATGCCTGTGCAGGGCAGGGACAGCCTGCCTACTGAAGTAAAAGCGGCTGGGCACCTTGTACTGTGGGACTGCCAATGCCATCAAGTCACGGAAGCTGTCAGTCTCCACCAGCCTGAACGAGAGCATTTCCAGGGACAACAGTTTGGCAATGCCTGCATTCAGAGCCTGTGCTCGGGGGTGGTTGGCCGAGAATGCCCGCCTTTTCTCCCATGCCTGTACTACCGATGGCTGTAGAGTAGACTGGGAGTGTGAGGATGACTGGGAAGGTGGTGCTGTGGGTGGAATTACACAAGGTCTCTGGACAACAGTGCCAGAGGTTCTTCCATGGCGATCCTGGGAGGAAGCCAAACCAGCTGTGCGTGAGCTGGAGGAAGAGGCAACACGAGCTGAAGAGGTGGTAGCTGCCGCTGTTGGTTGGCCTACATCTTCAGTGTGTTTCTGTAACTCCACCGCGTGCCTGGTCCGCACATGTTTCCACATATTTGTGGTATTGAGGTTGCTGACATTTTTCCCTCTTTTTACTTTCTGATGACACAGCTTGCATTTGACAAAACAAGTCATCTGCAACTGTGTCAAAAAAGGACCAGGCACTGCAAGTCTTGGGAGCGCCCTTTTTGGCTTTGGAAAGAGACAGGCTCCTAACGGGTGCCAAAGTGGAGGCTACAGGCTCCGCAGTCTTCCCCCTCCCTCTCCCTCTTTGGCCCGTAAGGGGAAGCTCTTCCTCAGAGCTGCTCCCACCACCTTCCTGTTCCTCACGCCACGATGGGTCAAGGACCTCATCATCTCCACTACCCTCTGCCACCAACTGCTCCTCCTGGGTAGTCTCGGCAGCACAGTACGCATCAGAAAGCGGCACCTGAGTTTCATCATCAGATGCGTACTGCGCTGTGGTCACCGGAGGCACTGGCCCACCTGCCTCTTCAGAGTCAGAGAGAAAAAGCTGTTGGGCATCACTGCACACTGCCTCTTCTTCCATTTCTCCAATGCTGCTTGGCTGGCCCCCTGTTTCCAAGCCAAGAGATTCAGAGAACAGAAGTAGAGACGGCTCCTGTCCTGGGCTCTCTGACTGCCTGGCCAATTTGGCAGGTGGTGAAGAGACAGATGGCTGCTCTCCAGTGCTCTGTGCCTGAGAGGATGTGGCACTAACTGAAGTCGATGCCGAGGCGTTAGCTGCCATCCACCCGACAACGGCTTCAATTTGGTCTTCACGCAGCAGCGGTGCACGGCGCTCTCCGACAAAGCTGCGCATGAAGGACTGTTCCCTGCTGAAACTGAGTGACGACGAGTCACCGGCGCCCGCAGCAGGCACAGAATCACCACATCCTCTCCCTGCTCCTCTCCCTGCTCCGCGCCCACGCCCACGTGCCTTACTCTCTGCCCTCTTCATCTTGGTTGACAGATAAAGATAAGCAGAAAAGTACTAAGGCCTTAGTGTGCTTATTCCTGAAATGCTCCTTCTAACAGGTGTAAGAAACACTAATGTTGTAAAGTGTGGACTAAACTTTATTATTTTTCAAATGTGGCCTACACAAGTGTTAAGTTGTGTTTGGTGAACTTTACTTTTTTTTTTGTGCAGATCGGGCTACAGAGCTAGTTTAAATCACACGGAGACCGTGCAGACAGCCGTAAACGGCGCTGCAAGGCCAAAAAACCCTCCTCTAGGTTATCCTATGTAGTGTTTTTCCACTATTTAGCTGGAGATGGGTGGAAAGACACTAATAGGAATTTTTTTTTTTTAATTTTAAACTGGCTGCACTATTTGAAAAAAAGGAAAATTTTTCTCAAGGTATGAGCCAGTAACGAACCCTGAGCTGAATCCAACCGGCTATGGCTGCACACAGACTACAGGGCGAGCTGGGCTCACACAGAGACCGTGCAGACAGCCGTAAACGGCGCTGCAAGGCCCAAAAACCCCCCTCTAGGTTATCCTATGTAGTGTTTTTCCACAATTTAGCTGGAGACGGGTGGAAAAACACTAATAGGAAATTTGAGAAAAAATGTGCAGCAGGCTGCACTATGAGCAAAAACGGACAACTGTGTGAGGCAGTGTGAACCCCCCCTGAGCTGAATACAACCGGGTATATGGCTGCACACAGACTACAGAGTGAGCTGCACACACACACACACAGAGACCTTGCAGAACGCTGTTAAAACAGCGCTGCAAGGCAAGAGCAAGGTGAACAGTGAAGAACACACAGCGTTTTGCTAACTTAGCCTTTGGAAAGGAAAATAAAGCAATTAGCTAGCTCAACTGGCCCTCAGTTAGAACACAGCGTCCTGTCCCTAACTGAAATCACAGCAGAGTGAGCGCAAAATGGCGGCAGCGTTTTTTATAGTGCAGAGTGACATCATTTCAGCAGCCAATCACAGCCTTGCCAGTACTTACATGCCCACCATGCTAAACAGGATGTGCCCACACTTCCAATCATTCCTCATTGGCTGCTGCGTTCAGTTTGAATTCTGGGAACTTCCGATTCCGGTATCCGATACGCGGGAAGTATCGGAATTCGGTATCGGAATTCCGATACCGCAAATATCGGCCGATACCCGATACTTGCGGTATCGGAATGCTCAACACTAGTCGCGGCAGCCATGACAGGCAGCTGGCGAGACCAATCAGCGAATGAATAACCGCGACAGAAGGACAGAAAGACAGACAGACGGAAGTGACCCTTAGACTTTATATATATATATATATATATTATACAGTACAGACCAAAAGTTTAGACACACCTTCTCATTTAAAGATTTTTCTATATTTTCTCGACTATGAAAATTGTACATTCACACTGAAAGCATCAAAACTATGAATTAACACATGTGGAATTATATACTTAACAAAAAAGTGTGAAACAACTAAAATTATGTCTTATAGTCTAGGTTCTTCAAAGTAGCCACCTTTTGCTTTGATGACTGCTTTGCATACTCTTGGCATTCTCTTGATGAGCTTCAAGAGGTAGTCACCGGGAATGGTTTTCACTTCACAGGTGTGCCCTGTCAGGTTTAATAAGTGGGATTTCTTGCCTTATAAATGGGGTTGGGACCATCAGTTATGTTGTGCAGAAGTCTGGTGGATACACAGCTGAATAGACTGTTAGAATTTGTATTATAGCAATAAAAAAACAGCTAAATAAAGAAAAATGAGTGGCCATCATTACTTTAAGAAATGAAAGTCAGTCCGAAAAATTGGGAAAACTTTGAAAGTGTCCCCAAGTGCAGTGGCAAAAACCATCAAGCGCTACAAAGAACTAACATGAGGACCGCCCCAGGAAAGGTAGACCAAGAGTCACCTCTGCTTCTGAGGATAAGTTTATCTGAGTCACCAGCATCAGAAATCGTAGGTTAACAGCAGCTCAGATTAGAGACCAGGTCAATGCCACACAGAGTTCTAGCAGTAGACACATCTCTACAACAACTATTAAAAGGAGACTTTGTGCAGCAGGCCTTCATGGTAAAATAGCTGCTAGGAAACCACTGCTAAGGACAGGCAACAAGCAGAAGAGACTTGTTTGGGCTAAAGAACACAAGGAATGGACATTAGTGGAAATCTGTGCTTTGGTCTGATGAGTCCAAATTTGAGATCTTTGGTTCCAACCACCGTGTCTTCGTGCGACGCAGAAAAGGTGATCGGATGGTCTCTACATGCCTGGTTCCCACCGTGAAGCATGGAGGAGGAAGTGTAATGGTATGGGGGTGCTTTGCTGGTGACACTGTTGGGGATTTATTCACAATTGAAGGCATACTGAACCAGCATGGCTACCACAGCATCTTGAAAAAAAAACAAAAACGGGCAGAGATGCTTACCTGTCTAAATGGGCCTCAATATAATTGCACTACCAGGGTGCAGCGGACCCAATTAAAATGGCAACTGCACAGGTGCAATACCAAATGAAACAGCCAGCCTTCAATCAGGGACTGGCAGTGTGGTACACCAATGCAAAAATATATACTCTGTATGTGGCAATGTTCACGCAAGGAATGCAGAGCATCTGGTTCTCATCCTATTAATGACGAGCTATGGCGGGCTGCCCAGTGCTAACTATGATGCATCCTGTGTGAACAGAGGCCACAGTTTACAGAACCATTTGGGCCCAACTGCACCCTGACAAAATTATAACGTGCAAAAAAACATATCAATATATGTAAGTTATTGGTTGATATTCTGGCCATAATATGTAAGCTGGCAACCCACATCAAGGGTCCTTACGTTTGCCGGTCCTACTCTAACATGAAAACTACAAAAAGAGGAAAAAATCCTCCAATACTCAAGAAAAAAACAAAAACAGGCAGAGATGCTTACCTGTCTAAATGGGCCTCAATACAATTGCACTACCAGGGTGCAGCGGACTCAAGTAAAATGGCAACTGCACACATATATTATGTTTTTTTGCACGTTATATTTTTTTCAGGGTGCAGTTGGGCCCAAATGGTTCTGTAAACTGTGGCCTCTGTTCGCACAGGATACATCATAGTTAGCACTGGGCAGCCCGCCATAGCGCGTCATTAATAGGCTGAGAACCAGATGCTCTGCATTCCTTGTGTGAACATTGCCACATACAGAGTATATATTTTTTTGCATTGGTGTACCACACGGACAATCCCTGATTGAAGGCTGGCTGTTTCATTTGGTATTGCACCTGTGCAGTTGCCATTTTACTTGGGTCCGCTGCACCCTGGTAGTGCAATTGAGGCCCATTTAGACAGGTAAGCATCTCTGCCTGTTTTTGGTTTTTTTCTTGAGTATTGGAGGATTTTTTCCTCTTTTTGTGGTTTTCATACCACAGCATCTTGCAGCGGCATGCTATTCCATCCGGTTTGCGTTTAGCTGGACCATCATTTATTTTTCAACAGGACAATGACCCCAAGCACACCTCCAGGCTGTGCAAGGGCTATTTGACGAAGAAGGAGAGTGATGGGGTGCTACGCCAGATGACCTGGCCTCCACAGTCACCAGATCTGAACCCAATCGAGATGGTTTGGGGTGAGCTGGACCGCAGAGTGAACTCCTTCAAGATTGTTGGAAGACCATTCCAGGTGACTACCTCTTGAAGCTCATCAAGAGAATGCTAAGTGTGTGCAAAGCAGTCATCAAAGCAAAAAGTGGCTACTTTGAAGAACCTAGAATATAAGACATAATTTCAGTTGTTTCACACTTTTTTGCTAAGTATATAATTCCACATGTGTTAATTTATAGTTTTGATGCCTCCAGTGTGAATGTACAATTTTCATAGTCATGAAAATACTGAAAAATCTTTAAATGAGAAGGTGTGTCTAAACTTTCGGTCTGTACTGTGTGTAGAGAGAGAGAGAGAACAAAAAAGAAATACTCACCTTTCTTCCACACTTCATTCCCTGCTGCTCCAGTCCAGAGATGGAACCAATGGAGGTTGGAGCAGTCTGCTTTCGGGTGGTGGAGAGGAAGCGTCGGCGTGATCTTGGATTTTACCTTTATTGTGGTCATGCTGGACATTTCCTCAAAGACTGCTCCATACACCCTCAAGCCAGCAAGCTGTCGGGAAGCATCTAAGTTTTGGTGGTCACCCAGACTTCCAGGTACCCTTTTACTCCTCAGATAAAGTATTGCTGAACGTGGAACTTTGTTTTCAGAACCTGTAGTTATCCGCTGTTGCTTTTATTGACTGTGGATCTGCCACCAATTTAATTGATTCTGGACTGATTCTTAAATTAGGATTAGGGACAGTTAGATTAGATAAACCCATTCAAATTGACGCCATTGACAGGACATCGTTACTCCAGAACTTTATCCAGCTGGTAACAGTGGAATTCACACTTAGAGTGGGAACTCTTCACTCTGAGGCCATCTCCTGCTATTTGTTGGATAATTTACCTGCTGGGTTGGTGTTGGGATTTCCATGGCTGCAAATCCACAATCCTGTTGGTGTCAGAATGATATTGTTAAATGGAGTACCTGCTGTCATAAGAAATGCCTTAGCTGTGTACAAATTTGCTCCACTAGTCTGGAGGGTCTGCCAACTTACCTGAAAGACTTCGGAGATGTGTTCTTGGAGAAAGAGGCTGAGATACTATTTCCCCATCGTCCTTATGATTGTGTTATAAATATTTTTCCAAATGCCAAATTGCCTAACGCATCCTTATATAATTTGCCGGGACCTGAACGAACCGCTATGAAAGAATATGTAAATGAAAGTTTACGGAAGGGTCATATCCATCATTCCTCCTCGCCTATAGCTGCAGGGTTCTTTTTTGTGAAAAAGAAAGATGTGACCTCCGTCCTTGCCTCTATTTCCGTGAACTAAACAAAATTAGAGTTAACAATACTTACCCGCTTACCTGCTTCCATTTATCCCAGACCTATATAATCAGCTTACGGGAACAAAATGGTTTTCTAAGCTTGACCTTAGGTGGCATATAATATGATACATATCCGGGAGGGTAATGAGTGGAAACCGGTGTTTTTAATGTCGGAGGGTTTATTTGAAAATCGTTTCAAAAAACCTGATCTGCACATCCAAACATAGGCACAGTGTGAACAGGTGCTGAACCCAGAGTCGCCAACTCGTATATATCTAAGTAAATAGGGCAGCACACTGCAGCGCCAAAACATGCAAACTCGAAAACACAAAATTTGAACTGCATTACTGCACTGAAAATATGAAAAATGAGAGCTTTTAGCGCATAAAAATGGCCAATTTTATGTGTACCTCGTAGCCACGATAAGGCATCTCTCTTATACGAGGCCCTACGCTTGACCTACCTCTCTGAGAATAAACGTCTCCATCTGAATGGGTACATGTGAAACCTCTCCTTGGACTCAAATTCTCTCTCACTGTGGAGGGGTATTGGACCTATTATAATTAAAACACCTGAAGCTAGGAGGCGGGGAGTGCACGATCAGAAGGCTAGAGAATACATTTCAAAAAACCTGATCTGCACATCCAAACATAGGCACAGTGTGAACAGGTGCTGAACCCAGAGTCGCCAACTCGTATATATCTAAGTAAATAGGGCAGCACACTGCAGCGCCAAAACATGCAAACTCGAAAACACAAAATTTGAACTGCATTACTGCACTGAAAATATGAAAAATGAGAGCTTTTAGCGCATAAAAATGGCCAATTTTATGTGTACCTCGTAGCCACGATAAGGCATCTCTCTTATACGAGGCCCTACGCTTGACCTACCTCTCTGAGAATAAACGTCTCCATCTGAATGGGTACATGTGAAACCTCTCCTTGGACTCAAATTCTCTCTCACTGTGGAGGGGTATTGGACCTATTATAATTAAAACACCTGAAGCTAGGAGGCGGGGAGTGCACGATCAGAAGGCTAGAGAATACATTTCAAAAAACCTGATCTGCACATCCAAACATAGGCACAGTGTGAACAGGTGCTGAACCCAGAGTCGCCAACTCGTATATATCTAAGTAAATAGGGCAGCACACTGCAGCGCCAAAACATGCAAACTCGAAAACACAAAATTTGAACTGCATTACTGCACTGAAAATATGAAAAATGAGAGCTTTTAGCGCATAAAAATGGCCAATTTTATGTGTACCTCGTAGCCACGATAAGGCATCTCTCTTATACGAGGCCCTACGCTTGACCTACCTCTCTGAGAATAAACGTCTCCATCTGAATGGGTACATGTGAAACCTCTCCTTGGACTCAAATTCTCTCTCACTGTGGAGGGGTATTGGACCTATTATAATTAAAACACCTGAAGCTAGGAGGCGGGGAGTGCACGATCAGAAGGCTAGAGAATACATTTCAAAAAACCTGATCTGCACATCCAAACATAGGCACAGTGTGAACAGGTGCTGAACCCAGAGTCGCCAACTCGTATATATCTAAGTAAATAGGGCAGCACACTGCAGCGCCAAAACATGCAAACTCGAAAACACAAAATTTGAACTGCATTACTGCACTGAAAATATGAAAAATGAGAGCTTTTAGCGCATAAAAATGGCCAATTTTATGTGTACCTCGTAGCCACGATAAGGCATCTCTCTTATACGAGGCCCTACGCTTGACCTACCTCTCTGAGAATAAACGTCTCCATCTGAATGGGTACATGTGAAACCTCTCCTTGGACTCAAATTCTCTCTCACTGTGGAGGGGTATTGGACCTATTATAATTAAAACACCTGAAGCTAGGAGGCGGGGAGTGCACGATCAGAAGGCTAGAGAATACATTTCAAAAAACCTGATCTGCACATCCAAACATAGGCACAGTGTGAACAGGTGCTGAACCCAGAGTCGCCAACTCGTATATATCTAAGTAAATAGGGCAGCACACTGCAGCGCCAAAACATGCAAACTCGAAAACACAAAATTTGAACTGCATTACTGCACTGAAAATATGAAAAATGAGAGCTTTTAGCGCATAAAAATGGCCAATTTTATGTGTACCTCGTAGCCACGATAAGGCATCTCTCTTATACGAGGCCCTACGCTTGACCTACCTCTCTGAGAATAAACGTCTCCATCTGAATGGGTACATGTGAAACCTCTCCTTGGACTCAAATTCTCTCTCACTGTGGAGGGGTATTGGACCTATTATAATTAAAACACCTGAAGCTAGGAGGCGGGGAGTGCACGATCAGAAGGCTAGAGAATACATTTCAAAAAACCTGATCTGCACATCCAAACATAGGCACAGTGTGAACAGGTGCTGAACCCAGAGTCGCCAACTCGTATATATCTAAGTAAATAGGGCAGCACACTGCAGCGCCAAAACATGCAAACTCGAAAACACAAAATTTGAACTGCATTACTGCACTGAAAATATGAAAAATGAGAGCTTTTAGCGCATAAAAATGGCCAATTTTATGTGTACCTCGTAGCCACGATAAGGCATCTCTCTTATACGAGGCCCTACGCTTGACCTACCTCTCTGAGAATAAACGTCTCCATCTGAATGGGTACATGTGAAACCTCTCCTTGGACTCAAATTCTCTCTCACTGTGGAGGGGTATTGGACCTATTATAATTAAAACACCTGAAGCTAGGAGGCGGGGAGTGCACGATCAGAAGGCTAGAGAATACATTTCAAAAAACCTGATCTGCACATCCAAACATAGGCACAGTGTGAACAGGTGCTGAACCCAGAGTCGCCAACTCGTATATATCTAAGTAAATAGGGCAGCACACTGCAGCGCCAAAACATGCAAACTCGAAAACACAAAATTTGAACTGCATTACTGCACTGAAAATATGAAAAATGAGAGCTTTTAGCGCATAAAAATGGCCAATTTTATGTGTACCTCGTAGCCACGATAAGGCATCTCTCTTATACGAGGCCCTACGCTTGACCTACCTCTCTGAGAATAAACGTCTCCATCTGAATGGGTACATGTGAAACCTCTCCTTGGACTCAAATTCTCTCTCACTGTGGAGGGGTATTGGACCTATTATAATTAAAACACCTGAAGCTAGGAGGCGGGGAGTGCACGATCAGAAGGCTAGAGAATACATTTCAAAAAACCTGATCTGCACATCCAAACATAGGCACAGTGTGAACAGGTGCTGAACCCAGAGTCGCCAACTTGTATATATCTAAGTAAATAGGGCAGCACACTGCAGCGCCAAAACATGCAAACTCGAAAACACAAAATTTGAACTGCATTACTGCACTGAAAATATGAAAAATGAGAGCTTTTAGCGCATAAAAATGGCCAATTTTATGTGTACCTCGTAGCCACGATAAGGCATCTCTCTTATACGAGGCCCTACGCTTGACCTACCTCTCTGAGAATAAACGTCTCCATCTGAATGGGTACATGTGAAACCTCTCCTTGGACTCAAATTCTCTCTCACTGTGGAGGGGTATTGGACCTATTATAATTAAAACACCTGAAGCTAGGAGGCGGGGAGTGCACGATCAGAAGGCTAGAGAATACATTTCAAAAAACCTGATCTGCACATCCAAACATAGGCACAGTGTGAACAGGTGCTGAACCCAGAGTCGCCAACTCGTATATATCTAAGTAAATAGGGCAGCACACTGCAGCGCCAAAACATGCAAACTCGAAAACACAAAATTTGAACTGCATTACTGCACTGAAAATATGAAAAATGAGAGCTTTTAGCGCATAAAAATGGCCAATTTTATGTGTACCTCGTAGCCACGATAAGGCATCTCTCTTATACGAGGCCCTACGCTTGACCTACCTCTCTGAGAATAAACGTCTCCATCTGAATGGGTACATGTGAAACCTCTCCTTGGACTCAAATTCTCTCTCACTGTGGAGGGGTATTGGACCTATTATAATTAAAACACCTGAAGCTTGGAGGCGGGGAGTGCACGATCAGAAGGCTAGAGAATACATTTCAAAAAACCTGATCTGCACATCCAAACATAGGCACAGTGTGAACAGGTGCTGAACCCAGAGTCGCCAACTCGTATATATCTAAGTAAATAGGGCAGCACACTGCAGCGCCAAAACATGCAAACTCGAAAACACAAAATTTGAACTGCATTACTGCACTGAAAATATGAAAAATGAGAGCTTTTAGCGCATAAAAATGGCCAATTTTATGTGTACCTCGTAGCCACGATAAGGCATCTCTCTTATACGAGGCCCTACGCTTGACCTACCTCTCTGAGAATAAACGTCTCCATCTGAATGGGTACATGTGAAACCTCTCCTTGGACTCAAATTCTCTCTCACTGTGGAGGGGTATTGGACCTATTATAATTAAAACACCTGAAGCTAGGAGGCGGGGAGTGCACGATCAGAAGGCTAGAGAATACATTTCAAAAAACCTGATCTGCACATCCAAACATAGGCACAGTGTGAACAGGTGCTGAACCCAGAGTCGCCAACTCGTATATATCTAAGTAAATAGGGCAGCACACTGCAGCGCCAAAACATGCAAACTCGAAAACACAAAATTTGAACTGCATTACTGCACTGAAAATATGAAAAATGAGAGCTTTTAGCGCATAAAAATGGCCAATTTTATGTGTACCTCGTAGCCACGATAAGGCATCTCTCTTATACGAGGCCCTACGCTTGACCTACCTCTCTGAGAATAAACGTCTCCATCTGAATGGGTACATGTGAAACCTCTCCTTGGACTCAAATTCTCTCTCACTGTGGAGGGGTATTGGACCTATTATAATTAAAACACCTGAAGCTAGGAGGCGGGGAGTGCACGATCAGAAGGCTAGAGAATACATTTCAAAAAACCTGATCTGCACATCCAAACATAGGCACAGTGTGAACAGGTGCTGAACCCAGAGTCGCCAACTCGTATATATCTAAGTAAATAGGGCAGCACACTGCAGCGCCAAAACATGCAAACTCAAAAACACAAAATTTGAACTGCATTACTGCACTGAAAATATGAAAAATGAGAGCTTTTAGCGCATAAAAATGGCCAATTTTATGTGTACCTCGTAGCCACGATAAGGCATCTCTCTTATACGAGGCCCTACGCTTGACCTACCTCTCTGAGAATAAACGTCTCCATCTGAATGGGTACATGTGAAACCTCTCCTTGGACTCAAATTCTCTCTCACTGTGGAGGGGTATTGGACCTATTATAATTAAAACACCTGAAGCTAGGAGGCGGGGAGTGCACGATCAGAAGGCTAGAGAATACATTTCAAAAAACCTGATCTGCACATCCAAACATAGGCACAGTGTGAACAGGTGCTGAACCCAGAGTCGCCAACTCGTATATATCTAAGTAAATAGGGCAGCACACTGCAGCGCCAAAACATGCAAACTCGAAAACACAAAATTTGAACTGCATTACTGCACTGAAAATATGAAAAATGAGAGCTTTTAGCGCATAAAAATGGCCAATTTTATGTGTACCTCGTAGCCACGATAAGGCATCTCTCTTATACGAGGCCCTACGCTTGACCTACCTCTCTGAGAATAAACGTCTCCATCTGAATGGGTACATGTGAAACCTCTCCTTGGACTCAAATTCTCTCTCACTGTGGAGGGGTATTGGACCTATTATAATTAAAACACCTGAAGCTAGGAGGCGGGGAGTGCACGATCAGAAGGCTAGAGAATACATTTCAAAAAACCTGATCTGCACATCCAAACATAGGCACAGTGTGAACAGGTGCTGAACCCAGAGTCGCCAACTCGTATATATCTAAGTAAATAGGGCAGCACACTGCAGCGCCAAAACATGCAAACTCGAAAACACAAAATTTGAACTGCATTACTGCACTGAAAATATGAAAAATGAGAGCTTTTAGCGCATAAAAATGGCCAATTTTATGTGTACCTCGTAGCCACGATAAGGCATCTCTCTTATACGAGGCCCTACGCTTGACCTACCTCTCTGAGAATAAACGTCTCCATCTGAATGGGTACATGTGAAACCTCTCCTTGGACTCAAATTCTCTCTCACTGTGGAGGGGTATTGGACCTATTATAATTAAAACACCTGAAGCTTGGAGGCGGGGAGTGCACGATCAGAAGGCTAGAGAATACATTTCAAAAAACCTGATCTGCACATCCAAACATAGGCACAGTGTGAACAGGTGCTGAACCCAGAGTCGCCAACTCGTATATATCTAAGTAAATAGGGCAGCACACTGCAGCGCCAAAACATGCAAACTCGAAAACACAAAATTTGAACTGCATTACTGCACTGAAAATATGAAAAATGAGAGCTTTTAGCGCATAAAAATGGCCAATTTTATGTGTACCTCGTAGCCACGATAAGGCATCTCTCTTATACGAGGCCCTACGCTTGACCTACCTCTCTGAGAATAAACGTCTCCATCTGAATGGGTACATGTGAAACCTCTCCTTGGACTCAAATTCTCTCTCACTGTGGAGGGGTATTGGACCTATTATAATTAAAACACCTGAAGCTTGGAGGCGGGGAGTGCACGATCAGAAGGCTAGAGAATACATTTCAAAAAACCTGATCTGCACATCCAAACATAGGCACAGTGTGAACAGGTGCTGAACCCAGAGTCGCCAACTCGTATATATCTAAGTAAATAGGGCAGCACACTGCAGCGCCAAAACATGCAAACTCGAAAACACAAAATTTGAACTGCATTACTGCACTGAAAATATGAAAAATGAGAGCTTTTAGCGCATAAAAATGGCCAATTTTATGTGTACCTCGTAGCCACGATAAGGCATCTCTCTTATACGAGGCCCTACGCTTGACCTACCTCTCTGAGAATAAACGTCTCCATCTGAATGGGTACATGTGAAACCTCTCCTTGGACTCAAATTCTCTCTCACTGTGGAGGGGTATTGGACCTATTATAATTAAAACACCTGAAGCTAGGAGGCGGGGAGTGCACGATCAGAAGGCTAGAGAATACATTTCAAAAAACCTGATCTGCACATCCAAACATAGGCACAGTGTGAACAGGTGCTGAACCCAGAGTCGCCAACTCGTATATATCTAAGTAAATAGGGCAGCACACTGCAGCGCCAAAACATGCAAACTCGAAAACACAAAATTTGAACTGCATTACTGCACTGAAAATATGAAAAATGAGAGCTTTTAGCGCATAAAAATGGCCAATTTTATGTGTACCTCGTAGCCACGATAAGGCATCTCTCTTATACGAGGCCCTACGCTTGACCTACCTCTCTGAGAATAAACGTCTCCATCTGAATGGGTACATGTGAAACCTCTCCTTGGACTCAAATTCTCTCTCACTGTGGAGGGGTATTGGACCTATTATAATTAAAACACCTGAAGCTAGGAGGCGGGGAGTGCACGATCAGAAGGCTAGAGAATACATTTCAAAAAACCTGATCTGCACATCCAAACATAGGCACAGTGTGAACAGGTGCTGAACCCAGAGTCGCCAACTCGTATATATCTAAGTAAATAGGGCAGCACACTGCAGCGCCAAAACATGCAAACTCGAAAACACAAAATTTGAACTGCATTACTGCACTGAAAATATGAAAAATGAGAGCTTTTAGCGCATAAAAATGGCCAATTTTATGTGTACCTCGTAGCCACGATAAGGCATCTCTCTTATACGAGGCCCTACGCTTGACCTACCTCTCTGAGAATAAACGTCTCCATCTGAATGGGTACATGTGAAACCTCTCCTTGGACTCAAATTCTCTCTCACTGTGGAGGGGTATTGGACCTATTATAATTAAAACACCTGAAGCTAGGAGGCGGGGAGTGCACGATCAGAAGGCTAGAGAATACATTTCAAAAAACCTGATCTGCACATCCAAACATAGGCACAGTGTGAACAGGTGCTGAACCCAGAGTCGCCAACTCGTATATATCTAAGTAAATAGGGCAGCACACTGCAGCGCCAAAACATGCAAACTCGAAAACACAAAATTTGAACTGCATTACTGCACTGAAAATATGAAAAATGAGAGCTTTTAGCGCATAAAAATGGCCAATTTTATGTGTACCTCGTAGCCACGATAAGGCATCTCTCTTATACGAGGCCCTACGCTTGACCTACCTCTCTGAGAATAAACGTCTCCATCTGAATGGGTACATGTGAAACCTCTCCTTGGACTCAAATTCTCTCTCACTGTGGAGGGGTATTGGACCTATTATAATTAAAACACCTGAAGCTAGGAGGCGGGGAGTGCACGATCAGAAGGCTAGAGAATACATTTCAAAAAACCTGATCTGCACATCCAAACATAGGCACAGTGTGAACAGGTGCTGAACCCAGAGTCGCCAACTCGTATATATCTAAGTAAATAGGGCAGCACACTGCAGCGCCAAAACATGCAAACTCGAAAACACAAAATTTGAACTGCATTACTGCACTGAAAATATGAAAAATGAGAGCTTTTAGCGTAGGGCCTCGTATAAGAGAGATGCCTTATCGTGGCTACGAGGTACACATAAAATTGGCCATTTTTATGCGCTAAAAGCTCTCATTTTTCATATTTTCAGTGCAGTAATATATATCGTTAGATATATACGAGTTGGCGACTCTGGGTTCAGCACCTGTTCACACTGTGCCTATGTTTGGATGTGCAGATCAGGTTTTTTGAAATGTATTCTCTAGCCTTCTGATCGTGCACTCCCCGCCTCCTAGCTTCAGGTGTTTTAATTATAATAGGTCCAATACCCCTCCACAGTGAGAGAGAATTTGAGTCCAAGGAGAGGTTTCACATGTACCCATTCAGATGGAGACGTTTATTCTCAGAGAGGTAGGTCAAGCGTAGGGCCTCGTATAAGAGAGATGCCTTATCGTGGCTACGAGGTACACATAAAATTGGCCATTTTTATGCGCTAAAAGCTCTCATTTTTCATATTTTCAGTGCAGTAATGCAGTTCAAATTTTGTGTTTTCGAGTTTGCATGTTTTGGCGCTGCAGTGTGCTGCCCTATTTACTTAGTTATTTGAAAATCGTGTCATGCCTTTTCTGTTAACCAAAGCACCTGCAGTCTTTTAGAACTTTATGAATGATATTTACTCTGATATTATTTGAAGGCTTATTGTGGTATAATTACTACAGAAAGTTTATTAAGGCTTTTTCTTAGATTGTGAAACCCCTTACTGACTCAAATTGGGCGAACCTTAAGGTTTGGTCGTTGGATGCTGATGGCTCCTTTGATAATTTAAAGGAGTGCTTCACGTCTGCTCCAGTTTTGAGTCAAAGTGATTTCCAGACATCATTCATCATAGAGTTGGATGCCTCAGAGGTTGGGGTAGGAGCTGTTTTGTTTCAAGGTTCCAAAACTCTGACCAACTTGAGTCCATGTGCATTTTTCTCCGGGAAATTTTCTTCGGCAGAAAAAAATTACAATGTTGGGAATCACGATCTGCTTGTTGTCAAGTTAGCTTAAGAAGAATGGAGACATTTTTTGGAGGGAGCTATTCATCCTGTTACTGTGGTGACAGATCATAAAAATTTAGTCTATATTGAATCTTCTAAATGTTTAACCCCTAGACAGGCCAGATGGTCCTTTTATTTTTCTCTAGATTTAGGTTTTCTATCACGTTCAGATGGGGGTCAAAGAATGTTAGGGCTGATGCTTTTTCACGCAGCCTTGATTCCGTTTCTCCTCCAGGACCTCCATCCTCCATTCTTCCTCTAGGAATTGTGATTTCTATGGTATGCTCAGATTTGGAAGCTGAAATTCATGAGGTCCCATCGTTGGCCCCATACGCTACTCATGAATTTACATTATTTGTGCCTATGTATGTTAGATTATGTCTATTGCAGGAATTTCATGACTCCATCTTAAGTGGTCACCCTGGAGTCACTGCTACACAGAAAGCTGTTGCTAGACACTTTTGGTGGTCATCCATGCTTAACAATGTTAAGGAATTTGTATCCGCGCTAATGTCTGTCATAGCCGGGCGGCCGGGGAATTGGCTCCATTGCCTAATCCAGAAAGACCATGTTCGCATTTGTCCTTGGATTTCATTACAGATTTGCCTATATCTGGTGGAAAAACAATCATTTGGGTGGTGGTTGACCGCTTCAGTAAACAAGCTCACTTTGCTCTGTTATCTGGGTTACCTAATGCTGAAACACTTTCCAGGTTATTTCTCAATCATGTGGTGAGATTGCATGGCATTCCTTTAACCCCTTCATGACCTTGGGATTTTTCGTTTTTCCGTGTTCCTTTTTCACTCCCCTCCTTCCCAGAGCCATAACTTTTTTATTTTTCCGTCAATTTGGCCATGTGAGGGCTTATTTTTTGCGGGACGAGTTGTACTTTTGAATGACATCATTGGTTTTAGCATGTCATGTACTAAAAAACGGGGAAAAAAATTCCAAGTGCGGTGAAATTGCAAAAAAAGTGCAATCCCACACTTGTTTTTTGTTTGTTTTTTTTGCTAGGTTCACTAAATGCTAAAACTGACCTGCCGTTATGATTCTCCAGGTCAGTACGAGTTCATAGACACCTAACATGATGGTTATTTTTTACCTAAGTGGTGAAAAAAAATTCTAAACTTTGCTAAAAAAAAAAAAAAAAAATTGCGCCATTTTCCGATACTTGTAGCGTCTCCATTTTTCATGATCTGGGGTCGGTTGAGGACTTATTTTTTGCGTGCCGAGATGACGTTTTTAATGATAGCATTTTGGTGCAGATACGTTCTTTTGATCGCCCGTTATTGCATTTTAATGCAATGTCGCGGCGACCAAAAAAACGTAATTCTGGCGCATTTTTTTCTCGCTACGCCGTTTATTGATCAGGTTAATGCTTTTTTTTAATTGATTGGGCGATTCTGAGCGCGGCGATACCAAATATGTGTAGATTTGATTTTTTTTTTAATTCATTTATTTTGATTGGGGCGAAAGGGGGGTGATTTAAACTTTTATATTTTTTTTTTTTTCACATTTTTTTTAAACTTTTTTTGTTTTACTTTTGCCATGCTTCAATAGCCTCCATGGGAGGCTAGAAGCTGGCATAGCACGATCAGCTCTGCTACATAGCAGCGATCTGCTGACCACAAGGTGGCGCTCACAGCTGCCGGGGATCAGTAACCATAGAGGTCTCAAGGACCTCTATGGTTACTATTCTGAAGCATCACCGACCTCCGATCATGTGACGGGGGTCGGCGATGCGATCATTTCCGGCCGCCCGGCCGGAAGTGGTAGTTAAATGCCGCTGTCTGCCTTTGACAGCGGCATTTAACTAGTAAATAAGTGCGGGCAGATCGCGATTCTGCCCGCGCCTATTACGGGCACATGTCAGCTGTTCAAAACAGCTGACATGTCCCGGCTTTGATGCGGGCTCACCACGGAGCCCTGCATCAAAGCAGGGGATCTGACCTCGGACGTACTATCCCGTCCGAGGTAAACGTTATATCTGATAGGAAGGGTGCAATTTGTCTCTAAATTCTGGAGGGCATTTTGTATAAAGTTAGGGATTGATCTGTCGTTTTCCTCTGCTTATTACCCTGAAACAAATGGTCAGACAGAGAGGATGAATCAATTGCTAGAACAAATTTTAAGATGTTTTGTGGGGGCTCAGCAGTAGGACTGGTCCTCATTTTTGCCTTTTGCTGAGTTCGCCTTTAACGGTTGGGTCAATCAGTCCGCTGGAACCTCTCCTTTCTTTTGTAATTATGGTTTTCATCTTCATTTTGATGAATTGTCTAGGATGAGTTCTGGATGCCCTGGTTCAGAGGAATATTGAGGTGGCTCAGTTTCTGCAAAAACATAAGACTGATAGGAAATGTTTGGCGGGTTTCACTTTCAAAGTTGGGGATAAAGTTTGGTTATCATCCAAGAATATAAGGTTAAATGTATCTGCGGCACAGTTGGGCCCAAAAATCATTGGCCTGTATGAGATTCTGGAGGTAGTAAATCCAGTTGCCTTTAGATTAAAGCTTCCACAGTCCCTTCGTGTCCCCAATGTTTTTCACAAATCTCTGTTTAAAGAAGTTTATTCCTTCTGTGTTGTCTGTTTCTTCCCCTCTTCCTCCAGTCCCTGTTGATGGAGGTTTGGAGTACAGGGTGCAGAGAATTGTGGATTCTCAGAGAGTCCAAAATTCTCTCCAATATCTTGCTCACTGGAGGAGATATGGACCCGAGGAGAGATCCTGGGTTCCAGCTCATTCAGTGAAGGCCGATCGTTTGGTCAGAGCTTTTCACCATAAGTTTCCTGGGAAGAGAGGGTACTGTCAGTATTCCTCTGCTCAATGTCTGGAACTCTGTGATGGACAGCTCTGTCATCCTATCCTGTGCTGGGGCGTGCTGAGCTGTCGGTGCTTTGATTGACAGCTTGGTTGACCTATCTGACTGGGAGGTGCAGAGATTTCCACAGGTGCTTCCTGTTCTTGGTAATTGGCCTGCTATTTAGGTGAGCCGTCTGGTCCAGATCACTGTCATTCAAAAGCTTGTGTTCGTCTATACGCTGTGCGGTAAGTTCTGATCTTCTGCTGCTGATCTTTGGACCATGTTCTGACTACAAGTTTGTTATTGCTCCTTTGCATCTGATATGCTGCTGATGACCTTTGGACCATGTTCAGACTACCCGTTTGATATTGCCCCTTTGCTTATCCACTATTTATCTGGTATTCTGACTCTGGCATGTGACCTGACTTACGAATTTTTATTTTTCCCTTGGTTTACTAAGTGATCTTTTGGTATTGACCATGGAACGTCTGACTTTGCAGATTTACGTCCTGGCTGTGGGTTGTGACTAGGGTCACATCAGCACTTTATAAATGATATCTTTACTCACTTGGTAGGCAGATTTGTTGTGATCTATCTGGATGACATACTAATTTATTCACCTGACCTTCAGTCACACCAGGTACATGTCAGGCAGGTCTTACATATACTCCGAGACAATAAATTATATGTCAAATCTGAGAAGTGTATGTTCTCATTTGAGGAGATCCCTTTTCTAGGGTATGTGTTGTCCTCCACCGGTTTTCGCATGCATCAAGCGAAAGTCCGGGCGGTATTGGATTGGGATCGTCTAGAGGATTTGAAGGCGTTACAAAGATTTTTAAGTTTTGTCAACTACTATTGTAAGTTCATAAAAAAACTTTTTAGTAGTAGCCAAACCTCTTACAAAGATGACCAGGAATGGGACGGACTTCTCCAAGCGGTCCAGTTCTGCTAGGGAGGCATTTGATACGTTGAAAAGGTGTTTTGTTTCTGCGCCAATTCTCATTCAGCCTGACATCTCTCAACCTTTTATCGTTGAGGTCGATGAGTCTGAGGTGGGAGTTGAGGCTGTATTATCACAAGTTGTGTCATCTGGTAAATGGCAACCATGTGCGTATTTTTCTAAAAAACTGTCACCGGCTGAGAGAAATTATGACATTGGTAACAGGGAATTTTTAGCAATCAAATGGGCTTTTGAGGAGTGGCATCGTTTTTTGGAGGGAGCGGTTCACCCTGTGATGGTAATCATGGTTCAGAAGAATCTGGAATACTTGGAATCGGCAACAAGTCTAATACCTCACAGGCAAGATGGGCATTGTTCTTTACCAGGTTTAAGTTTTATTGTCACTTATAGGCCAGGGAACAAAAACATTAAGGTGAATGCCTTATCCCGTTGCTTTCTTGGGGGAGGCGAGAAGTGCAGCGCCCCAGGGTCCTGGTTGTTGCAGTAATATCATTCTCCTCTAGAGGGGAGTGATGTTACGTCTGAAGACAATAAAGGAGATCACTTTACCAGGTATCACAAACCATGCAACACACTTCACACTCCAGTCCATCAGGGGGAGCTATGCTCCTATTTATTAGGGCACTCCTCACAATTAGGTAAAACTGGTGGTCTGGATAGGAAGTTAGTAAGAAGCTGGCTGGGCTTCGCTCAGACAGTTCCTGTCAGGCAGACAGAGAGGGAAGAGGAACATCTAGCAGCTGCCGACAGAGTAGTCCCTGACAGGGATGGGATCATGTCAGAGGCCTAGACAGAAGGCCACGGAGCTGCGCCTGCCCGACGTGCAGCAGCATCCTAAGAAAGAGAAACGATCAGCGAATTGTATTGTAGAGGGTGAGAAACGAAGTCATAGCGAAAGGAGAGGAAACCAGAAGGAGTTCTGCCCTATACAGGCTACCTCCTTCTGAGGCGCAGGATCCAGTAGCCAGAACACCGAGGGAGCAACAGTCTCTATGACTTGCTCCAGAGATCGGAAGGACCGCTAATTCCACGTTACCTGCCCAACCTATACCCAGAAGGCACGGTGGCAACTTGTGGGGGCTGGGGCGTGCTAGAGTCCCTGTAAGGGTATGTGCACACGTCCGGATTTTTTGCGGAATTTCGCTATAAAAACGCTATAATTCCGCATCAAAAACGCTAAAAATATGCATCCTATCATTTAGAATGCATTCCGGATTTTTTGTTCAGATGGATGT
The DNA here is from genome assembly GCF_032444005.1 of Ranitomeya imitator. Lineage (NCBI taxonomy): Eukaryota > Metazoa > Chordata > Amphibia > Anura > Dendrobatidae > Ranitomeya > Ranitomeya imitator. Next base: position 401,986,089 of record NC_091284.1, read on the forward strand.
GTTTTTTTCCGCAAAAAAAAACGCATTCCGCAAAAAAAATGGACATGCTCATTCTTTTTGCGGATTTCTAAGCCAAAATGACTTTCAGGAAAAAAAAATCCGCAAAAAATCAGCGCAAAAAACCGCGAAAAATCCGCTCGGAAAAAAATGCGATTTTCTGCCAGAATTCTCCGGATTTTGTCAGGAAAAAAACCTGACGTGTGCACATAGCCTTAAAAGCCTCAGGCCATCGGTCATACGGGTTTGTTCCTATCCATCTGGGGGACAGAGAGAAAGACATAACATCTAGGACACCGACAACAGTTGTGAGGACCTTATGAGAAGCTTAGCAGTAAGGTACTACAACATCCAGGCACTAGAGGAAGGCTACTGATTTCCACCTGGATAAGGGGACTCTGGATTTGCATTCAGACCGGCCAGACTCTGCCTGCCCTGTGATCTGGTGCTCTGGACTGTGGATGCTGAAGCCTTCAGTAAAAAGGTAAAGAGACTGCAACCTTGTGTCCTCTTTCTTCACTGCGCCTTTCACCATCCACCATCTTACACACTGGGAAGCCCTGGGGACATACTTCACCTGTGGGAAGGTATACCATCTAGCTGCCATAACATCACCCCCCAGCGGACCCTTAAGCCGTGTCGGTCACCCTGACCGAATACCACAGGTGGCGTCACGAACATTTCCCCTTTAAAGACCTTTCCCATTTTCAACGGACCTCCCGAGGGCCAAGGACCGGGTCAGCCACCGTGACATCCCCCTTGAGAACCAAAGGACCCAGTACCGAGTACCCCACTGCCCTACGGGTCGATCCAAACTTTGGCGTCACGAACAGGATCTACTTAAGCCTGAAAATCGGGTCATGTGCGCCTAAGAACTGTGCCAGAACTGTGTTGGACTGTGATTTACTAAAAGACTGTGTATTGCCATTTACCACCAAAATTCCCACCAAAACCGCCGCCATTACCGCGCCATGAGGAGCGCAGGAGAAAAAGAAGGGCGTGCCAACATGGGAGGAGACTATCAAAGCGGCACCAAGAGTGACGACCGCCCCCTCCAACTACTGCTATGAGATGAAGACGTGCCCAGCAGCCAAGGAGGTCCGCCCCCTTATTGGCAATGGCGGGAACAAGGAGAAGGAGCCCCGCCCCCAGAAAATGGAGGAGCAGTGTGCATGTGCGGCTGCAGATCCAGAAGCAGAGATGGCGACCAGCAGGTATCGGAACGACGACGAAGTGACCCAGGACCATCCCAGGCGGTCGGAGGCAAACCCGAACTCACCCCTGCTGGAGGATCCGGACTTCTCGGATCCGAAGGTAGAGGAGCCGAGCCACCAACTTCCGGACGCAGAGCTGACAGCAGTGAAGAAATGGAAGTTGGAGCTGTGCAGGAAGATCGCACTGGAAGAATCGCGGTCTGGGCAGCAGCAGACTCCAGCATCCTCATCACTGGAGCGGACCAGCATCGGTGGAACCACATCAGATGCAGGTACAGGAAACTGCCCTGCCCCACTGACCGATCCTGCTCTAGCGACCGCTCTTCCCCCAGCTACTGACCCCGCTGCAGTGACTGCTCCTTGCGCAAACTGTGACCAGACACCGGCCATCGCTCCAGTTTCGGCGATTCCCCGTGCCACTGACTAGGCGTCCTTCCCGCGCATAGTGACCGAGGCCATACCGGTGGACGTGAGCCCTGAGGGGGTGATCTTCCACTGGGACGCCCCGAGAGATGGAGTAAACGGGTCCTATATCGCAATCCTCACCTGGGAGGAGTACAAACAGTGCTTACTCTTACACTGGAAAGATCGAAAGGAGAGGTAGCAGAATGCCCAACGTAAAGTGCAGAATCATAAAACCAAATGCTGCAATAGGAGCCCAGTGAAACGAGGGACAGTAATAGCCTTTCACCCGAAAAGGGGTTGGGGCTTTATACAGGAGCCAGGACTGCAAACAGAAGTCTTTGATACCAACTATAACGTGGAAGCCCGGTTCCGAGATGGTCACCCTAACCGAAATTTGTGCAGAGAGGATCATGTGACCTATACCCGCCACTGGAGTGAGCAAGGCTGGTACGCCAATAACGTTAAACAATGTGCACCTGCAGTAGTGCAACCTGCTGCCATAACTGAGGCTATCAGTACTAGCCCTCTAATCTCTGAACCAGCAGGCCCTCAAACCAATACCACTACTACTGTGTGCATCATTTCTACTACTGAACCTGCCACTGTGGCAAATGCTAAAGCCGACATCCGTACTCAGGCAGCCAATGACTTGATCACACCTGAAAGACAACCCACTGACGGTGACACAGCATTAGATGAGATCTCGGATACCGACCTTCCTTGGCCAGGAAATGTTCGTTACCGACTGGTGCCCTGCAATCTACTGTAAAAGAACACCGAAAAGACTGTAAATAGTTATCAAACTTTCCTTTTTCTACTTAAAACCCATTCAGGGTTATCTCTTAAAGGGGTCCTCAGTTCCAGGAGGATCCCAAGAGTTTGCATTGGTTTTGCACAAGTTCAGCGTTGCCTTAAAGACTGTAGGATCATGGACAGTGAGTGATTCCTGAACTGCTTGTAAATAGTTTGCACCTTCTTAAAGGTGCTTCCTACTGGTTTTACAACGGAGGCTTTTACAGAGACTGCCTCCAACAGAGACCACTACTAATCTTGTTGTAAAAAAATTGCTTTGCTTTACAGACCTGAAGAAAAACCCGTTGGAGTGGCAGAATTCCGGGTCAGGATACACGTCTTGTAGCCCACCCAAGACCAACGTTGGGGGTTCGTCACGGGTCCCTCGCATCACGTCACTCATATTGCTAAAACTGACTTGAATATTGATGATGTGATTGTTTGCACTACCTCATTGAAAGACTTGCGTTTGCCCTTAAAGGGAATGTTGAATCCTTACACTTTGTTAAGAAGTTGGTGTATTACAGGGTAATATAGCAAATAAAGTTAGGAATTTAGATTCAGATAGTGATAATGTTTACATAGAGTTGAAGTCTAGATAATAGGAAAATGTTTGATAATGTACTTTGAAAAAACTGAAGAAAATGCAGTGAGCCCGTGGGGGTTGATAGACTGTTCTGCATTTAAATAAAGTGAACCCGTGGGGGTTAGTTAGTTACTGAGTTAGTTAGTTAGTTGGTTGATAATTTTGCACTTAGAAAGGAATAATTGTTTTGCACTTGAATAAAGATAGAATGTCTGCCTTTGCACTTAATAGATAGTATACCTGTATGGGTAATTGTGTTTCATAGCTAGTTAATAACTGTTTCCTACTTGACTTAAAGTCGTGCGCACAATGTAAATATGTTATTGTTTGTAACGTTCAAGTGTCCTCACCTCCCATAAAAAAAAGCATTAGAATATATTAACTTGTTTTATAGCATTATAAAAATTGCATGTCTTTTTGCTAATGTATTGGGGGGGAGTGCAGCGCCCCAGGGTCCTGATCGTTGCAGTAATATCATTCTCCTCTAGAGGGGAGTGATGTTACGTCTGAAGACAATAAAGGAGATCACTTTACTAGGTATCACAAACCATGCAACACACTTCACACTCCAGTCCACCAGGGGGAGCTATGCTCCTATTTATTAGGGCTCTCCTCACAATTAGGTAAAACTGGTGGTCTGGATAGGAAGTTAGTAAGAAGCTGGCTGGGCTTCACGCAGAGAGAGGGAAGAGGAACATCTAGCAGTTGCTGACAGAGTGGTCCCTGACAGGGGTGGGATCCTGTCAGAGGCCTAGACAGAAGGCCATGGAGCTGCGCCTGCCCGATGTGCGGCAGCATCCTAAGAAAGAGACACGAACAGCGAATTGTATTGTAGAGAGTGAGAAACGAAGTCATAGCAAAAGGAGAGGAAACCAGAAGTTCTGCCCTATACAGGCTGCCTCCTTCTGAGGTGCAAGATCCAGTAGCCGGAACACCGAGGGAGCAACAGTCTCTATGCCTTGCTCCAGAGACCGGCAGGACAGCTAATTCCACGTTACCTGCCCGACCTATACCCAGGAGGCACGGTGGCAACTTGTGGGGGCTGGGGCGTGCTAGAGTCCCTGTAAAAAGCCTCAGGCCATCAGTCATACGGGTTTGTTCCTATCCATCTGGGGGACAGAGAGAAAGACATAACATCTAGAACACCGACAACAGTTGTATGAGAAGCTTAGCAGTAAGGTACTACAACATCCAGGCACTAGAGGAAGGCTACTGATTTCCACCTGGATAAGGGGACTCTGGATTTGCCTTCAGACCGGCCAGACTCTGTGATCTGGTGCTCTGGACTATGGATGCTGAAGCCTTCAGTAAAAAGGTAAAGAGACTGCAACCTTGTGTCCTCTTTCTTCACTGCGCCTTTCATCATCCACCATTTTATACACTGGGAAGCCCTGGGGACATACTTCACCTGTGGGAAGGTATACCATCTAGCTGCCATAACATCACCTACCAGCGGACCCCTAAGCAGTGTCGGTCACCCTGACCGAATACCACAGGTGGCGTCTCGAACATTTCCTCTTTAAAGACCTTTCCCTTTTTCAATGGACCTCACGAGGGCCACGGACCGGGTCAGCCACTGTGACATCCCCCTTGAAAACCGAAGGACCCGGTACCGAGTACCCCACTGCCCTACGGGGGCGATCAAGAAGTGTAAACCGGTACCTATTCTTCAAAAAGGGGTGGTAATGGTGTCTATATGCTCCGATCTGGAAAGAGAGGTTGACGCACAGGGGGACACCCCAGCTACCTGTCAACTTGGTAAACTGTTTGTTCCGGATAATCTCCATCTTAGAGTCCTCAGTGAACATCATGATTCAGTGTTGGCCGGACATCTTGGGAATAAAGCCACCGCGGATCTGCTTACTCTGCGTTTTTGGTGGCCAGGTGCTCATACGGATGTCTGGGAGTATGTAGCTGCCTGCAGTATCTGTGCGTGTTCTAAAACCTCTTACACTCGTCCATCGGGGGCTCTCCAGGCATTGGAGATTCCCAGCAGACCTTGGACTCACTTGTCGGTCGATTTTATCACGGACCTACCCGTGGCGGTGGGGAATACTATAATTCTTGTGGTGGATAGGTTCAGTAAAATGTCTCTCTTTATCACTTTACCAGCGTTACCAAATGCCAAATCCTTGGTGCAAGTTTTCGTCAGGGAAATAATTAGATTACATGGGATCCCTACCGATATTGTTTCTGATCGAGGGGTGCAGTTTGTTCCAAATTTTGGAGGGCATTTTGCACCTGTCTGGGGATTCATTTGTCATTTTCTTCCGCTTTTCACCCGCAGTCTAATGGGCAGATTGAATGGGTTAACAAGAATCTAGAGATGTATCTCAGATGTTTTGTGTCTGAAAATCAGGAGGACTGGGTTACCTACTTACCGTTGGCCGAATTCGCTGTAAATAATCGTTGCCAGGTATCAACCGGTAAGTCCCTGTTTTTCGGGGTATATGGGTTCCATCCTCAGTTTAGTTCTTTTAATGGTAGTTGCCATTCAGGATTACCGGAGGAAGAACGGTTTTCATCTTCCATTTCTACCAAATGGCAGTGGGTTATGAATAATTTTGAGGAAGATGGGATCCAAATATAAGAGTGTGGCTGGTCAGAGACGTTGGGTCCAGACGTGTGTATTGGTGACTTGGTGTGGCTGTCCTCTATGAACATTAAGCTGAAGGTTCCGTCTTGGAAACTTGGTCTCAGGTTTATCGGTCCTTAAAAGATCATAGCCATCGTCAATCCTGTAGCATTCCGCCTTGCTTTACCGTCTACATTTAGGATCCATAATGTATTCCATCATTCTCTCCTCAAAAAATACATTGCATCTTCAGTACAATGCTATGAGTAAGGGCAGTATTGCCTGAAACGCATCAGCTTGTTTTTGTGATGCACTAAAAAGGACAAGATTTTTATTCTAATTTCATCTCCTCCATTCAATATTTGCATGATCTGATTAAGTTAGTGATTTGGATTTACACCGTAGGTACCATACTACCTTCACCATTCATGTACATGGCTTCACTCTGCCTTGTGTATTAGGTACAACTTCCTATAAAAAAAAAAAATATGGTATCAATTTTGCACGGCTTTAAAAGAGAACCTGTCACTCACGTCATCCTGCGCAAACCACAGGCATCATGAATCAGAGCCTGGCTACACCATTGCTGCCAGGTATGTTTGGAAAACTACCCCGCTCTATTTGACAGGGGTCTCCCTATGTACACTTGGAGAAGACCTGTCAATCAAGCAGAGCTAGGTGGAGAAAACCTTGCCAGGGGCTGCACCGGATTAGTCTTATATTTTTTTTATACTGTATGGATGGCCTTTCAAACAATTGCCACGATTTATCAAAGCAATTTTGCTAGAATTCGGATGTAGACCGTGCAGCCGCCCCAAAGTCCTGGTCGTTGCAGTAATGTCATTCTTCCACCAGGGGGAGTGATATTATGTCTGAAGGCAATAAAGGAGATCTCTTTAACAAGTATCACAAACCACACAACACACTTCACACTCCAGGCTGCCAGGGGGAGCCATGCTTCTATTTATTAGGGCACGCCTCACAATTAGGTAAAACTGGTCGTTTGGACAGGAAGAGAGGCAGAAGTGAGCTGGGCTTCACCCAGTTAGCTGCTATCTGAGCTCCTCTCAGGTAGTGGGTCCCTGACAGGGGTGGGATCCTGTCAGAGGCCTAGACAGAGGGTCCACGGGGCTGTGCCTGCCCCACGTGCGGCAGCATCCTAAGAAAGGGACATCAGAAGGGAACTGTCTTGTAGTGAGTGAGAAACGAAGTCATAGCAAAAGGAGAGGAAACCAGAAGGAGTTCTGCCTTGTAAAAGGCTGCCTCCTTTCTGAGGCGCAGGATTCCGGTAGCCAGAACATCGAGGGAGTAAGGATCTCTACGCTTTACTTCAGAGACTGGCAGGACAGTTAATTCCACGTTGGCTGCCCGACCTTATACCCAGGAGGCACGGTGGCAACTTGTGGGGGCTTGGGCATCATAGGGTCCCTGTAAAAAGCCTCAGGCCATCAGTCATACAGGTTTGTCCTATCCTATCCATCAGGGGGACAGAGAGAAAGAGACTTAACATCTACAATAGTTGTGAGGACCTCACCGAGAAGCTCAGCAGGGAGGGACTACAACACTCAGGCGCTAGAGGAAGGCTACTGATTTCCACCTGGATAAGGGGACTCTGGATTTGCCTTCAGACCGGCAGGACTCTGCCTGCCCTGTGATCTGGTGCTCTGGACTGAGGACGTTGAAGCCTTCAGTAAAAAGATAAAGAGACTGCAACCTTGTCTTCGTTCTTCACTGCGCCTCACACCATCAACCATCTACACTCTGGGAAGCCCTGGGGAAATACTTCACCTGTGGGAAGGTATACCATCTAGCTGCCATCACATCACCCCAGCGGACCCCTAAGCAGCGTCGGTCACCCTGACCGAATACCACAGGTGGCGTCACGAACACTATCCCTTTAAAGACCTTTCCCCCATTTATTAACGGACGACCCTAGGACCACGGACAGGGTCAGCCACCATGACATCCCCCTTGAGAACTGAAGAGCCCGGATCCGAGTACCCCACTGCCCTACTGGGGGCGCTCCAAATGCTTTGAATAGTAGCACATTTTTTGCGCAACACGTAGTTGCGCAAAAACTTTGCAACTTTTGAAGTTTACATGCCCATTTCTCCCAACTCCACCAAAGTGAAGCAGTAGTGGGACAGAGGCACAGCAAGGGTGTGGCACCACAGCTCAGCAAATGCATGATGAGTTGTGGAGTTCCACATGCCAGAAACCATACTCCAGTCAGTGGCTGGAGTTAGATTAGGCACACGCCACTTGTCAGATACTCCTGATTCATTAACAGGCTTGTGTCTCTTTATGAACCAGGAGCATTTAATTCCAGAACGCCTCCTCATCAAGGCTGGCAAAAAAATTGCAGGTCTTGATGATCTGGGGGCTTATATTTACTTCAAAATGCTGGAACATTGGAGAGAAAAACATACATGGCTGCCACCATCAAGCAGCCAAGCTCTGATTTTTTTTTTCATACAGGTTGCGCTTAAATGAAGACAGGAGAAGTAGTATGTGGGAGGGGCAGATACATAAAGGGAATCTGTCAACAGGGTTTTGCTATATATTCTGAGGACAGCATGAGGTAGGGGTTAAAACACAGATTTCAACAATGTGTCACTTATCAGGCTGTGTGCTGTTGTTTACTTACAGTGAAAGTTTTATCACAAGAATATGATCATTGCTGTGATTAGCTGCCGAGTGCCAAGTTGCCTCACTCTGACCCTTCCTGTGATAAGCAGCTTACTATCAAAATACAATGTACATACAGAATATAAACACCACAGAGGAAAAAATACATATCTAGTGTTTATTCACATCATAACATAATGAGGAAATTGAAAGATGCTGTATGTGACATGAGAACTATGTTGCTTGCAGGACAAGTCGGGAAAATTGTCTGCCGAGTGCCAAGGCGCCCGACTTTGCTGGATTTATCTGTGGGACCCATACGAAGGCAAATGCCGAAACGTGCGTCGGGGTGGACTCCATTCTTTCTAGGAGCTCAGTTATTTCTATTTATGTATCCTGCTGGTTACTACCCTCCTTTAAAAGTAATATCCCATATCATTGCAATTTCACCTTTACGTGCTAGTACTTGGATCTGTACGGTATAATTCTTGGCTGCTTCTCTGTGAATTATTTTTCTTGATATTAATTTCTGAGTCTAAATAGTGATACTACCGATCTATCCACTAATTTATCAGCTATGTAATTATGTCTATTTATATAATGTCTGAGTGTCCATCTCTCTTTTGGTATGTCAATTTTTCCCCTCACCTTTTGGTTTTGGTCCTTAATGAAGTATTAGTCTTTTAGCAGATACATTATGGGCTCCGTTGTCCATTCCTTCCTTTTTTAATATACATACAGAGCCTGATGTGGGCGGGGTTCGCTTTCTCAGCTCTGCTGCATTCTACATCCAAGAACTCTGATTGTGTCAGAACAGCTGCACCCAGTAATCTAAGTGATTACATTTTTCCTACATCAGACTGTTCTCAGATGAGGTAGCAAAACCTCAAAATGGTGACAGACTCCTTTAAGGCAGGACCATTACATGACTGATCAGCCAGCGTGCACAGTGGTCCTATTGACAAGATAAGATTTAGGATAGTTTCTATTGATTGCAAAAATCAAATACCATCATTTCTGCACTGAGAAGGAAAGTCTGGCGGGCACTATTTTGCAAGGGAATTATACAATGCACAGGGTGAAATGTGTGGTTCTTACGCTTCTTCTTTACAATGATATTCTCATTCACTGAACATTGTGGATTTACCGCATCCAATACATTCTATTGTGGAAACTGACATGCTGCGGCTTGTAAATCGGCACCATGGGTGAGTTTATGCAGCGTCAAGTAGAAGCACAGTGGGCATGGGATTTCTATTAATACCACCCACTGTGCTTGTACTGTACAATGCAGCATTTTGAACACAGCGCAAGTGCTGGCATATACCCTTAAAGGGAACCTGAGGAGTAAAAAAACCCTATAAGCATGCAGATATTGGGTTAATCCCAGGCCGTGCGGCTGCTGAACTGAGAGCCCTGCTGCCTGGAGTAAATATACTTTATTCTGCTTGGCAGCCTCAGGCTCTCAGTGCAAAGTGAGTGGCGGCTGTAACCTCGCCTTGGCACTGAGTGGCAGCCGGCTCAGCATCAGGGGTGACTGTCAGGCATTGCAGGGATGTGGTCACAGCCGCCACTCACTACTCACTGAGCGGATACAGCTGGCCGCACCTCTATGACTGAAAGGCTGGGGTCACACTAGTGTAATAAAAAAGGGTCCTATTCTCATCCACGAAGGTGGGACGATTTTTTCTCTTGCCATCCGTACACAATGTGTTATTTTTATTCAGCAGCTATCAATCATTTCCAGAACCATTTACAGTTTCCTCTGTTACAGAATTATAATGTATCAGTAAAAACCTGATGCCGAACTGATGGTCTGTATGGCTTGCAATGGTTTTGTCTGGTTTCGGGGTGATATTCGCAGCATGCTGAGATTTAGTTCTCACACTGAATACAGCTGAAACCCCCCACATATCTGCACTGCCTCACAGAACAATATTGGTCAAAGGCACATCATTATACTTGACCCGTCACATGGGGGAAAGGGCACACACAGTCTGAACTGCCCGAGGCCCTGGCTACCCTTAATCCGCCCCAGACTATATACATCTTTTATAGATACACTGCAGATCTTTAAAAGGAACCTGACAGCTGATACATGCTGTCCAACTCAGAAGACACTTGCTGTACAAGTGCTCCGCTGCAGCCACTATACAGTTATTATTTATTATTATAGCGCCATTTATTCCATGGCGCTTTACATGTGAGGAGGGGTATACATAATAAAAACAAGAACAATAATCTTAAACAATACAAGTCATAACTGGTACAGGAGGAAAGAGAACCCTGCCCGCGAAGGCTCACAATCTACAAGGGATGGGTGAGGATACAGTAGGCGAGGATAGAGCTGGTCATGCAGCGGTTTGGTCGATCGGTGGTTACTGCAGGTTGTAGGCTTGTCGAAAGAGGTGGGTCTTCAAGTTCTTTTTGAAGGTTTCGATGGTAGGTGAGAGTCTGATATGTTGTGGTAGGGGGTTCCAGAGTAGGGGGGATGCATGGGAGAAATCTTGTATACGATTGTGGGAAGAGGGGATAAGAGGGGAATAGAGAAGGAGATCTTGTGAGGATTGGAGGTTGTGTGTAGGTAAATACCGGGAGATGAGGTCACAGATGTATGGAGGAGACAGGTTGTGGGTGGCTTTGTACGTCATGGTTAGGGATTTGTACTGGAGTCTCTGGGCAATGGGGAGCCAGTGAAGGGATTGACAGAGGGGAGAGGCCTGGGAATAGCGGGGGGACAGGTGGATTAGTCGGGCAGCAAAGTTTACAGTAGATTGGAGGGGTGCGAGAGTGTTAGAGCCGATTCCAAACAGCAGGAGGTTGCAGTAGTCAGGACAGGAGATGATGAGGGCATGGACTAGGGTTTTTGCAGATCCTAGATTGAGGAATGTATGGATCCGGGAAATATTTTTGAGTTGAAGTCGGCAGGAGGTGGAAAGGGCTCGGATATGTGGTTTGAAAGAGAGATCACTGTCAAAGAGTACCCCGAGGCAGCAAACTTGTGGGACTGGGGAGAGTGGGCAGCCATTTACTTTTATTGGGGGGTGCTGCCTTATATACAGGATCTGCCTATTGAGGGGGTGCTGCCTTATATACAGGATCTGCCTATTGGGGGTGCTGCCTTATATAAAGGATCTACCTATTGGGGGGCTGCTGCCTTATATACAGGATCTGCCTATTGGGGGAGGGTGCTGCCTTATATACAGGATCTGCCTATTGGGGGGGTGCTGCCTTGTATACAGGATCTACCTGTTGGGGGTATTGCTTAATACTACAGGGTCTGCCTATGGGGGTACTGTCTTATACTACAGGGTCTGCCGATAGGGGTGCTGTCTTATTCTACAGGGTCTGCCTATGGGGTGCTGCCTTATACTACAGGGTCTGCCTATTTCGGTACTGTCTTATACTACAGGGTCTGCCTATAGGGGTACTGAATTATACTACAGGGTCTGCCTATGGGGGTGCTGCCTTGTACTATATTAAGGACTATCTGGCACATTATACTATATGGAGGTTATCTATGGGGCCATCATACAGTGTGGGGATTACAGTGTTGGAGCCATCAAACAGTTTGGAGGCTAATAAGGGGTCAGTATACTGTGTGGGTGGTACTATACAGTTAGGGGGCCTTATACTCCGTATAGGGGAGTTGTACAGGGGGAAACTCAGGACATTATTAAATGTAAAGTGGGCACTTATTGTTATAGGGGAACTCAGGTTACTGTGACTATCAAAGAGGCACACAGGGCAATATTACTTTCTAGGGGGCAAAATGTGGGCACTGTTTTCTAGGGCACTTGGACCCAGCATTACTTTAGAGGGTACAGAGAGCCACACAGAAGGTGCAGTAATAGGGACACATACGGCAGCAGCGGTTCAGTATTGGGGTATTAGGGGCAGTAATAGGGACACATACGGCAGCAGCGGCTCAGTATTGGGGTATTAGGGGCAGTAATAGGGACACATACGGCAGCAGCGGCTCAGTATTGGGGTATCAGGGGCAGTAATAGGGACACATATGGCAGCAATGGCTCAGTATTGGGGTATCAGGTGCAGTAATAGGGACACATGTGGCAGCAGCGGCTCAGTATTGGGGTATCAGGTGCATTAATAGGGACACATACGGCAGCAGCGGCTCAGTATTGGGGTATCTGGTGCAGTAATAGGGACACATACGGCAGCAGCGGCTCAGTATTGGGGTATCTGGTGCATTAATAGGGACACATACGGCAGCAGCGGCTCAGTATTGAGGTATCAGGGGCAGTAATAGGGACACATACGGCAGCAGCGGCTCAGTATTGGGGTATCATGTGTAGTAATAGGGTCACATATGGCAGCAGCGGCTCAGTATTGGGGTATCAGGGGCAGTAATAGGGACACATATGGCAGCAGCGGCTCAGTATTGGGGTATCAGGTGCAGTAATAGGGACACATACGGCAGCAGCGGCTCAGTATTGGGGTATCAGGTGCAGTAATAGGGACACATACGGCAGCAGCGGCTCAGTATTGGGGTATCATGTGTAGTAATAGGGTCACATATGGCAGCAGCGGCTCAGTATTGGGGTATCAGGGGCAGTAATAGGGACACATACGGCAGCAGCGGCTCAGTATTGGGGTATCAGGTGCATTAATAGGGACACATACGGCAGCAGCGGCTCAGTATTGGGGTATCAGGTGCAGTAATAGGGACACATACGGCAGCAGCGGCTCAGTATTGGGGTATCGGGGGCAGTAATAGGGACACATACGGCAGCAGCGGCTCAGTATTGGGGTATCGGGGGCAGTAATAGGGACACATACGGCAGCAGCGGCTCAGTATTGGGGTATCAGGGGCAGTAATAGGGTCACATACGGCAGCAGCGGCTCAGTATTGGGGTATCAGGGGCAGTAATACGGTCATATACGGCAGCAGCGGCTCAGTATTGGGGTATCTGGTGCAGTAATAGGGACACATACGGCAGCAGCGGCTCAGTATTGGGGTATCGGGGGCAGTAATAGGGTCACATATGGCAGCAGCGGCTCAGTATTAGGGTATCAGGTGTAGTAATAGGGACACATACGGCAGCAGCGGCTCAGTATTGGGGTATCTGGTGCAGTAATAGGGACACATACGGCAGCAGCGGCTCAGTATTGGGGTATCAGGGGCAGTAATAGGGACACATACGGCAGCAGCGGCTCAGTATTGGGGTATCAGGGGCAGTAATACGGTCATATACGGCAGCAGCGGCTCAGTATTGGGGTATCAGGTGCAGTAATAGGGTCATATACGGCAGCAGCGGCTCAGTATTGGGGTATCAGCAGGATGAGGAGTTTGTGCAGGTTGGGAATAGATGATGATGGGGCTGGACTATGAGAAGTGAAATGTGTCTTTGTTGTATTCTCTGCAGACGAGTCCTGGCTGGAAGAAGTTGTCATGTTGGTCAGGGACAGATGGAAAAGACGGGAAAAATGAATGATTCCATCAGAAAGGACGTCAGCAGTAAGATGTTATCTGTAACTGTGCAGTGATCCGTTATATGTTCTGTAGGGCTGGTATCTACCACTGACCATATGGCGGTAATATCTGTTGGTCTTTGTATAGAGATTATCTTCAGTAACAGCGCGGTCATCTGCTGAGGTTCTCCTCCACTATTAGCCCACTCAGAAGCTTCGTCGTCGTCCCACCACCACCACCACCGCCACGCCTCTGGCTGTAGGGCATTACTAACGGTCACACTCTGCACCTGGCTGTGTTCAGGACAGTCTGTCTGGCCCTGTATTTCCATAGACACCCTGGATGTAGTTATGGTTGGCTGGGTGTGCGCCATAAACACTATTATTACAAGTCGGTCATCCCCATCAGCTGACCCTAGCCGGCACACCACACAATGCGACTACAGAGGGAATCCCTCATGCAGAGCTACTAGCGCCACCTGCTGGCAGTTCACCATGACTGTACCTGTACACCACAGTATGGAACGCAACGTGTGACGAGACGCAGAGAACGTACGTCACCGAGCGCGCCGGAAGTGCTGACCAGCGTGGATTGCGTGTTGGCTGTTGCGCTCTTGTTGTGAACTGACGCCGGTGGCCAAGATGTCTGCAGCTTTTAGGAAAGCGTTGAAGTCCCGGCAAAAGAACCATCATGAGAGGTCACAGGTGAGGGAGCGCTCAGAGAGCGGCCGCCATGGAAGCGCCTCACTGCCGTAGGCTTATCAACGGACACGTGCTAATGCAAAATATAGTAATGATGCCTCTGTCTTTTCGTTCAGCTTGGCTTCCGTAAAAACCTCGGGCTTCTGGAGAAGAAAAAGGACTACAAGCTCCGTGCTGAGTAAGTACATACTGATTGTGTGTGTATGTATATATGTGTGTGTGTGGGGTGTATATATATATTATATAACCTCACACACACAAGACTATAGCAGCACTCTGAGCGCTGCCTGTAACCGACATCTTTACCAGAATGCGTGGGAAATCTGAGTATTGCTTGGCATGCAGAAGTTATAAACCTCCCTCTCTGAATTTGTGATTTCTGCCGTTTTCTGCTGAATATGTGTAGTTTTATAGCTTTCATCTCGCCTACACGTCTACTATGTAGCCCTTACTAGGGCTCGCTCACAAGACAGAAAAAATTGTTCAAGTGCAATCCAGTAAATCAGATTGCACTCTGCTCAGTGTTATTGTATGGGGCAGTGCTGATCTGCAGGTATTTTCTCTTGCTAATTTGGCTGCGAGACTCAGATCTCAGGCTCCCGTACCAGTATGAGTGCGAGTGAAACATCGCACTGCACTTGGATATCACCTGAGTGCAGTGCGATTCCCACGGACGCCGGCAATGGAGGAGATGGAGAAATTATTTTCTCTGTCTCCCTCGCACCGGTGATCCAATTCTCTAGTGTGAGAGGATCGGAGCACTGACACTCGGATCACGCTCGCAGCAGAGGAGGAGCCGAGTCTCATTAGCATATTGTATCCAGTGCTGTGCGCTAGTGTGGTTCCGGCCTAAGGGTCAATGTTGCCAAGTTTCTTTTGATGCTATAATTTTTATTTACTTCCAGTGACTATCATAAGAAAAGAAAAACACTTGATGCCTTGCGGAAGAAAGCCCTTGAAAAGAATCCCGATGAATTCTACTTTAAAATGATCTCAAATAAACTCCAGGTAATAACTGATATCTGATTGTTTTTCCTTTTGGCTCTAGATTTAGAGATAGGGCAGGACGGTGGCTCAGTGGATAGCAGAGCAGCCTTGCAGCGCTGGAGTCCTGGGTTCAAACCCCACAAAGGACAACATCTGCAAAGAGTTTGTACAGGTCCTTCTCAAAAAATTAGCATATAGTGTTAAATTTCATTATTTACCATAATGTAATGATTACAATTAAACTTTCATATATTATAGATTCATTATCCACCAACTGAAATTTGTCAGGTCTTTTATTGTTTTAATACTGATGATTTTGTCATACAACTCCTGATAACCCAAAAAACCTGTCTCAATAAATTAGCATATTTCACCCATCCAATCAAATAAAAGTGTTTTTTAATAACAAACAAAAAAACCAACAAATAATAATGTTCAGTTATGCACTCAATACTTGGTCGGGAATCCTTTGGCAGAAATGACTGCTTCAATGCGGCGTGGCATGGAGGCAATCAGCCTGTGACACTGCTGAGATGTTATGGAGGCCCAGGATGCTTCAATAGCGGCCTTAAGCTCATCCAGAGTGTTGGGTCTTGCGTCTCTCAACTTTCTCTTCACAATATCCCACAGATTCTCTATGGGGTTCAGGTCAGGAGAGTTGGCAGGCCAATTGAGCACAGTAATACCATGGTCAGTAAACCATTTACCAGTGGTGTTGGCACTGTGAGCAGGTGCCAGGTCGTGCTGAAAAATGAAATCTTCATCTCCATAAAGCATTTCAGCCGATGGAAGCATGAAGTGCTCCAAAATCTCCTGATAGCTAGCTGCATTGACCCTGCCCTTGATGAAACACAGTGGACCAACACCAGCAGCTGACATGGCACCCCACACCATCACTGACTGTGGGTACTTGACACTGGACTTCAGGCATTTTGGCATTTCCTTCTCCCCAGTCTTCCTCCAGACTCTGGCACCTTGATTTCCGAATGACATGCAAAATTTGCTTTCATCAGAAAAAAGGACTTGGGACCACTTAGCAACAGTCCAGTGCTGCTTCTCTGTAGCCCAGGTCAGGCGCCTCTGCCGCTGTTTATGGTTCAAAAGTGGCTTTACCTGGGGAATGCGGCACCTGTAGGCCATTTCCTGCACACGCCTGTGCACGGTGGCTCTGGATGTTTCCACACCAGACTCAGTCCACTGCTTCCTCAGGTTCCCCAAGGTCTGGAATCGGTCCTTCTCCACAATCTTCCTCAGGGTCCGGTCTCCTCTTCTCGTTGTACAGCGTTTTCTGCCACATTGTTTCCTTCCAACAGACTTACCATTGAGGTGCCTTGATACAGCACTCTGGGAACAGCCTATTTGTTGAGAAATTTCTTTCTGGGTCTTACCCTCTTGCTTGAGGGTGTCAATGATGGCCTTCTTGACATCTGTCAGGTCGCTAGTCTTACCCATGATGGGGGTTTTGAGTAATGAACCAGGCAGGGAGTTTATAAAAGCCTCAGGTATCTTTTGCATGTGTTTAGAGTTAATTAGTTGATTCAGAAGATTAGGGTAATAGGTCGTTTAGAGAACCTTTTCTTGATATGCTAATTTATTGAGACAGGTTTTTTGGGTTATCAGGAGTTGTATGCCAAAATCATCAGTATTAAAACAATAAAAGACCTGACAAATTTCAGTTGGTGGATAATGAATCTATAATATATGAAAGTTTAATTGTAATCATTACATTATGGTAAATAATTAAATTTAACATTATATGCTAATTTTTTGAGAAGGACCTGTATGTTCTCTCCATGTTTACGTAGGTTTCCTCCGGTTTCCTCCCACATTCCAAAGACATACTTAGATTGTGAGCCCCAACGGGGACAGTGATGATGATGTGTGCAAACTGTAAAGCGCTGCGGAATATGTTAGCGCTATTTAAATATAAAAGATTATAGATTATTATTATTTGTTAAAGCTGAAGAGGCAATTTGTCAGGACACTTAGCCAAAATGCCCCAAACCCAACTGATGTTTAAAAGGAACCTGTCACCCCAAAAATTGTATCTGAGCTAAGTCCACCGGCATCAGGGGCTTATCTACAGCGTTCTCTAATGCATTCTGTAATGCTGTAGATAAGCCCCCGATGTAACCTGAAAGATGAAAAATAAAGGTTAGATTATACTCACCCAGAGGCGGTCCCGCTGCGACCTGGATCCGATGGGCGTTGCGGTCCGTTCCAGCGCATTTTATCTTCATACGATGACGTCCTCTTCTTGTCTTCCTGCTGCGGCTCCAGCGCAGGCATATTTTGTCTGCCCTGTTGAGGGCAGAGCAAAGCACTGCAGTGCGCAGGTGCCGGGCCTCTCTGACCTTTCCCGACGCCTGCGCACTGCAGTACTTTGCTCTGCCCTCAACAGGACAGATAAAGTACGCCTGCGCTGGAGCCGCAGTGTGAAGACCAGAAGAGGACGTCATCGAATGAAGCTAGGAGGCCCCAGACCGGACCGTGATGCCCATCGGACCCGGACCGCAGCTGGAACGCCCCTGGGTGAGTATAATCTAACCTTTATTTCTCATCTTTCAGGTTACATCGGGGGCTTATCTATAGCATTACAGAATGGGCAGCACGGTGGCTCAGTGGTTAGCACCACAGCCTTGCAGCGCTGGAGTCCTGGGTTCTAATCCCACCTTGGACAACATCTGCAAAGAGTTTGTATGTTCTCCTCGTGTTTGCGTAGGTTTCCTCCAGGCACTCCGGTTTCCTCCCACAGACAATACTGATAGGGAATTTAGATTGTGATCCCCATCGGGAACAGTGATGATAATGTGTGCAAAACTGTAAAGCGCTGCGGTATATGTTAGCGCTATATAAAAATAAAGATGATTATTATTGATGCTGTAGATAAGCCCCTGATGCTGGTGGGCTTAGCTCCGATACGATTTTTGAGGTGACAGACAGAATGCTGTCTTGTGTGAGGGCAGCATAAAGTTATGACAGAGACCCCACATGGTTTCACAGACTAGGTGTATTCTTCTTGCTATAGTTTATGTACAATCACACTATGAGCAGTGGAAGCCTAGCGATGAAACCTGAGCATTAAAGGGGTTTCTTTGAGGATGTTTTAACCTATTGAAGTTGTAGTATGACTGTATATGTGCTTGTCCAGACAAAAATCCCACTTTTATTGCTGGCTTTGTTTATTAGAAAATAACAAGCTAAGCTCTCTTACTGGAACTTATCTTACACCGGAAGGAAGACTTCTCCGCTGCACCGTGTGATTGGCTGCCACAGTCGGGAAACTTTAGCGGCGTGTCTTTGGTGATGCGCTTCTAGCTCATTATTTGAGAAATATCACTGATGCTCTTAATTATTGCATTCATATTGCCGGGCATCCTGTTCCTTAAATACATAGTGAACTTATTCTCTGCTCTGTTTCGGAAGGATGGGGTCCACGTGATAAAGCAGAAGCCTGAAGAAGTCACAGATGAGCAGCTTAAGATAATGAGGACACAAGACATCAAATATGTGGAGATGAAGAGGGTAGCAGAGGCTAAGGTGAGCTGCATCTTGTAACTTATTAGGTTGGTTCTCGGCTTATACTAATATGTGGTACATAATAATGAAATGTACTTGAAGGACACCTTTTTGTGGACAGTTTGTTTTACTCAGATGTGTGTATTTTGGGCTAAAAAAAAAAAATCATATTTGCAGTTAGGTTTTATTAACCCCTTAATCCCATATGACGTACTATCCCGTCCAGGTGACCTGGGACTTAATTCCCATGGACGGGATAGTACGTCATATGCGATCGGCCGCGCTCACGGGGGGAGCGCGGCCGATCGCGGCCGGGTGTCAGCTGCCTATCGCAGCTGACATCCGGCACTATGTGCCAGGAGCGGTCACGGACCGCTCCCGGCACATTAACCCCCGGCACACCGCGATCAAAGATGATCGCGGTGTGCCGGCGGTGCAGGGAAGCATCGCGCAGGGAGGGGGCTCCCTGCGGGCTTCCCTGAGACGATCGGTACACGGTGATGTGCTCACCGTGTACCGAGCGTCTTCTCCCTGCAGTCCCCGGATCCAAAATGGCCGCCGGGCTGCATCCGGGTCCTGCAGGGAGCACTTCCGGGTCAGGATCAGGCTGCAGCTGCAGCTCTAATCCTGCCCGGCTGTATGTCAGATCACCGATCTGATAGAGTGCTGTGCACACTGTCAGATCGGTGATCTGTGATGTCCCCCCCTGGGACAAAGTGAAAAAGTAAAAAAAAAAATTTCCACACTTGTAAAAAAAAAAATAAAAAAAAAATTCCTAAATAAAGCAGAAAAAAAAAAATATTCCCATAAATACATTTCTTTACATAAAAAAAAAACAAAAAAACAATAAAAGTACACATATTTAGTATCGCCGCGTCCGTAACGACCCGACCTATAAAACTGGCCCACTAGTTAACCCCTTCAGTGAACACCGTAAGAAAAAAAAAAAAAAAACGAGCCAAAAAACAACGCTATATTATCATAACGCTGAACAAAGAGTGGAATAACACGCGATCAAAAAGACGGATATAAATAACCATGTTACCTCTGAAAACGTCATCTTGTCCCGCAAAAAACGAGCCGCCATATAGCATCATAACCAAAAAAATAAAAAAGTTATAGTCCTCTGAATAAAGCGATGCCAAAATAATTATTTTTTCTATAAAATAGCTTTTATCGTATAAAAGCGCCAAAACATAAAAAAAATGATATAAATGAGGTGTCGCTGTAATCGTACTGACCCGAAGAATAAAACTGCTTCATCAATTTTACCAAACGCGGAACGGTATAAACGCCTCCCCCAAAAGAAATTCATGAATAGCTGGTTTTTGGTCATTCTGCCTCACAAAAAAATCGGAATAAAAAGCGATCAAAAACTGTCACGTGTCCGAAAATGTAACCGATAAAAACGTCAACTCGTCCCGCAAAAAACAAGACCTCACATGACTCTGTGGACCAAAATATGGAAAAATTATAGGTCTCAAAATGTGGAGACGCAAAAACTTTTTTGCTATAAAAAGCGTCTTTTAGTGTGTGACGGCTGCCAATCATAAAAATCCGCTAAAAAACTTGCTATAAAAGTAAATCAAACCCCCCTTCATCACCCCCTTAGTTAGGCTAGGTTCACATTGCGTTAATGGGTTAACGCTAACGGACAGCGTTGCACGGCGAAAATGTCACAATTAACGCCGTGCAACGGGTCCGTTAGCACAACCATTGACAGCAATGTGATTTTCAGGTGTAGCGCATCGCTAGAGCGTGCCATTTTCGGCTCGCGCTAGCAAGGTGCCATTCTTTTGTGGCGCGCCTCAGACGCTGCTTGCAGCGTCCGCGGCGCGCCCGAGGTCCGATCCCCGATCTTCCAGAGCGGGGACGTTAACGCGACCACTAAACACGACACCTAAAAAGACATTGTGTTAGCGCAATCCGCTAGTGCTAAACGGATTTCCCTAACGCAATGTGAACCTAGCCTTAGGGAAAAATAATAAAATTAAAAAAAATGTATTTATTTCCATTTTCCGGTTAGGGTTAGGGTTAGGGCTAGGGTTGGGGCTAGGGTTAGGGTTTGGATTACATTTACGGTTGGGATTAGGGTTGGGATTAGAATTAGGGGTGTGTCTGGGTTAGGTGTGTGGTTAGGGTTACAGTTGGGATTAGGGTTAGTGGTGCGTTTGGATTAGGGTTTCATTTATAATTGGGGGGTTTCCACTGTTTAGACACATCAGGGGCTCTCCAAACGCGACATGGCGTCCGATCTCAATTCCAGCCAATTCTGCATTGAAAAAGTAAAACAGTGCTCCTTCACTTCCGAGCTCTCCCGTGCGCCCAAACAGGGGTTTACCCCAACATATGGGGTATCAGCGTACTCGAGACAAATTGGACAACAACTTTTTGGGTCCAAGTTCTCTTGTTATCCTTGGGAAAATAAAAATTTGGGGGGCTAAAAATCATTTTTGTGGGAAAAAAAAGGATTTTTATTTTCACGGCTCTGCGTTGTAAACTGTAGTGAAACACTTGGGGGTTCAAAGTTTTCACAACACATCTAGATAAGTTCCATGGGAGGTCTAGTTTCCAATATGGGGTCACTTGTGGGTGGTTTCTACTGTTTGGGTACATCAGGGGCTCTGCAAATGCAACGTGACGCCTGCAGACCAATCCATCTAAGTCTGCATTCCAAATGGCGCTCCTTCCCTTCCGAGCTCTGCCATGAACCCAAACAGTGGTTCCCCCCCACATATGGGGTATCAGCGTACTCAGGACAAATTGAACAACAACTTTTGGGGTCCAATTTATTCTGTTACCCTTGTAAAAATACAAAGCTGGGGGCTAAAAAATCATTTTTTTGAAAAAAAAAAGAATTTTTATTTTCACGGGTCTGCGTTATAAACTGTAGTGAAACACTTAGGGGTTCAAAGTTCTCACAACACATCTAGATAAGTTCCATGGGAGGTCTAGTTTCTAATATGGGGTCACTTGTGGGGGGTTTGTACTGTTTGGGTACATCAGGGGCTCTGCAAATGCAACGTGACTCCTGCAGACCAATCCATCTAAGTCTGCATTCCAAATGGCGCTCCTTCCCTTCCGAGCTCTGCCATGCGCCCAAACAGTGGTTCCCCCCCACATATGGGGTATCAGCGTACTCAGGACAAATTGGACAACAACTTTTGGGGTCCAATTTATTATGTTACCCTTGTGAAAATACAAAACTGGGGGCTAAAAAATTTTTGCGAAAAAAAAATAAATTTATTTTAACGGCTCTGCGTTATAAACTGTAGTGAAACACTTGGGGGTTCAAAGCTCTCAAAACACATCTAGATAAGTTCCTTAGAGGGTCTAGTTTCCAAAATGGTGTCACTTGTGGGGGTTTTTAATGTTTAGGCACATCAGGGGCTCTCCAAACCAACATGGCGTCCCATCTTAATTCCAGTCAATTTTGCATTGAAAAGTCAAATGGCGCTCCTTCCCTTCCGAGCTCTGCTATGCACCCAAAAAGTGGTTTACCCCCACATATGGGGTATCGTCGCACTCAGGACAAATTGCACAACAACTTTTGTGGTCTAATTTCTTCTCTTACCCTTGGGAAAATAAAAAATTGGGGGCGAAAAGATCATTTTTGTGAAAAAATAAGATTTTTTATTTTTACGGCTCTGCATTATAAACTTCTGTGAAGCACTTGTTGGGTCAAAGTGCTCACCACACATCTAGATAAGTTCCTTAAGGGGTCTACTTTTCAAAATGGTGTCACTTGTGAGGGGTTCCAATGTTTAGGCACATCAGGGGCTCTCCAAACGCAACATGGCGTCCCATCTCAATTCCAGTCAATTTTGCATTGAAAAGTCAAATGGCGCTCCTTTCCTTCCGAGCTCTGCCATGCGCCCAAACAGTGGTTTACCCCCACATATGGGGTATCAGCGTACTCAGGACAAATTGGCCAACAATTTTTGAGGTTCAATTTCTTCTCTTACTCTTGGGAAAATAAAAAATTGGGGGCGAAAAGATCATTTTTGTGAAAAAATATGATTTTTTATTTTTACGGCTCTGCATTATAAACTTCTGTGAAGCAATTGGTGGGTCAAAGTGGTCACCACACATCTAGATAAGTTCCTTAGGGTGTCTACTTTCCAAAATGGTGTCACTTGTGGGGGGTTTCAATGTTTAGGCACATCAGTGGCTCTCCAAACGCAACATGGTGTCCCATCTCAATTCCTGTCAATTTTGCATTTAAAAGTCAAATGGCGCTCCTTCCCTTCCGAGCTCTGCCATGCGCCCAAACAGTGGTTTACCCCCACATATGGGGTATCAGCGTACTCAGTACAGATTGTACAACAATGTTTGGCATCCATTTTATCCTGTTACCCTTGGTAAAATAAAACAAATTGGAGCTGAAATAAATTTTGTGTGAAAAAAAGTTAAATATTCATTTTTATTTAAACATTCCAAAAATTCCTGTGAAACCCCTGAAGGGTTAATAAACTTCTTGAATGTGGTTTTGAGCACCTTGAGGGGTGCAGTTTTTAGAATGGTGTCACACTTGGGTATTTTCTATCATATAGACCCCTCAAAATGACATCAAATGAGATGTGGTCCCTAAAAAAAAATGGTGTTGTAAAAATGAGAAATTGCTGGTCAACTTTGAACCCTTATAACTCCCTAACAAAAAAAAATTTTGGTTCCAAAATTGTGCTGATGTAAAGGAGACATGTGGGAAATGTTACTTATTAAGTATTTTGCGTGACATATCTCTGTGATTTAAGGGCATAAAAATTTAAAGTTGGAAAATTGCGAAATTTTCAAAATTTTCGCCAAATTTCCGTTTTTTTCACAAATAAACGCAAGTTATATCGAATAAATGTTACTACTAAAATGAAGTACAATATGTCACGAGAAAACAATGTCAGAATCGCCAAGATCCGTTGAAGCGTTCCAGAGTTATAACCTCATAAAGGGACAGTGGTCAGAATTGTAAAAATTGGCCCGGTCATTAACGTGCAAACCACCCTCGGGGCTTAAGGGGTTAAAAAGAAAAAATGTTTTTCCACCATATTGCTGGTTGCAGAATGAGAACTGTAACTACGTCAGTAAGATGGTTCTGATGGGAGAATTTGTATCTTTCTTTTTTTCATCTTGGCTCCTCTCAGCTGATTATTACCACAAAGTTTAGGCCAACTTTCATGTGGTCATAAATTAGTACAGACGTTTACAGAGAAAAAAAATTCCAAACTCAGACCCCACATTCAATAGGATTTCACATACTAAGTGTCTGTGTTTTGTTATAGTTTTCATACAATCACACTGAGTAGTGGAAGCCTAGCGCTGAAACCTGAGTATATTCACCCCTTCACGCCATGCATGTCGTGTCTCCCCCTTTGGTGTGGGCTCGGGCGCTGAGCCCACATCTTTCCCGACACATGTCAGCTGTTTTGAACAGCTGACATGTGCCCGGGACAACCTCTATGGTTGTCACTGCCGGATTGTATGAGCGCCGTCTTGTGGTCAGCGCTCAAAGCAAGTGAGTACCGTATTTTCTGGTGTATAAGACGACTGGGTGTATAAGACGACCCCCAACTTTTCCATATAAAATATGGAATTTGGGATATACCCGCCGCATAAGACTGGGGTCATCTTATACGCCCAGTCATCTTATACGGCGTGTGGTTCCCAGGGTCTGGAGGAGAGGAGACTCTCCTTCAGGCCTTGGGATCCATATTCATGTAAAAAATAAAGAATAAAAATAAAAAATATGGATATACTCACCCTCGGATGGCCCCTGGCTCACAGCGCTGCTAGCGTCTGCCTCCGTTCCGAAGAATGCAGTGAGTGAAGGACCTTCGATGACGTCGCGGTCATGCGACCGCTCACGTATCCGCGACGTCATCGAACGTCCTTCACTCACTGCATTCTTAGGAACGGAGGCAGACGCTTGCACCGCTGAGAGCCAGGGCCCGTCGGAGGGGTGAGTATATCCATATTTTTTATTCTTTATTTTTTACATGAATATGGATCCCAGGGCCTGAAGGAGAGTCTGCTCTCCTTCAGACCCTGGGAACCATCCAGGATCACTCCGTGCACCCGTACCCAGCGTATAAGACGACCCCCGACTTCTGGGACAATTTTTAGGGGTTAAAAAGTCATCTTATACGCCGGAAAATACGGTAATTCTGCTACCCTGTGCCAGTCATTACACTGGCTACCCATCCACTCCAGAATCCAGTACAAAACTACTACCCTCATCCACAAAGCACTCCATGGCTCAGCACCACCCTACATCTCCTCCCTGGTATCAGTCTACCACCCTACCCGTGCCCTCCGCTCCGCTAATGACCTCAGGTTAGCATCCTCAATAATCAGAACCTCCCACTCCCGTCTCCAAGACTTTACACGTGCTGCGCCGATTCTTTGGAATGCACTACCTAGGTTAATACGATTAATCCCCAATCCCCACAGTTTTAAGCGTGCCCTAAAAACTCATTTGTTCAGACTGGCCTACCGCCTCAATGCATTAACCTAATGATCCCTGTGTGGCCTATTTATAATAAAAAAAAAAAAAAGGTTCCTCGCATCATGTTCTCATACACTTTATGCAGTATTAGCCCTCTGTGTCTGTACTGCTACATACTTAGGCAGGTAACTGGTTCATGCAGCTTTACATGAACACCTGAGCCTTACACTATAGCTGGTCCGAATAACTAAAGCAATTGTTACCATCCACCTCTCGTGTCTCCCCTCTTCCCCATAGTTTGTAAGCTTGCGAGCAGGGCCCTCATTCCTCCTGGTATCTGTTTTGAACTGTATTTCTGTTATGCTGTAATGTCTATTGTCTGTACAAGTCCCCTCTATAATTTGTAAAGCGCTGCGGAATATGTTGGCGCTATATAAATAAAATTATTATTATTATTATTACATACAGGCGATCTGATCATCGCCTGTATGTAGCAGAGCCGATCGAGTTATGGCAGCTTCTAGTCTCCAGTAGAGACTATTGAAGCATGCCAATAAGTGTGTAAAAAAAAAAAAAAAAAAAAAAAAAAAAATAAAAAAAATAAAAAAAAAAATATATATATATATATATATATATATATATATATATATATATATATATACTAGCTGAAGAGCCCGGCGTTGCCTGGGCATAGTAAATATCTGTGGTTAGTTATAGCACCTCACTTCTCTTATTTTCCCATCACGCCTCATTTTCCCAATCACGTCTTTCATTTTCTCCCTCACACCTCTCATTCCCCCCTAACACTTGTCATTTCAACCTCACATCTGTCATTTTCTGATCACTCCACAATTTTTCCTCACTCCTCTCATTTTGCACTCACACCTTTTCATTTTCACCTCACACCTCTCATTTTCACCTCATCACCTTAGTATATACATGTTTGTCATCTCCCTTATATATAGTATACACCTGTATGTCATCTCCTGTATATACCTGTATGTCATCTCCCCTGCATATAGTATATATCTGTGTGTCATCTGCAGATGCCAATCCCGGACATACATACACACATTCAGATATATATATATATATATATATATATATATTCTCGTATATACTCGAGTATAAGCCGAGATTTTCAGGCTGAAAGTGCCCCTCTCGGCTTATACTCGAGTCACGGTAGCGGTGGGGTCGGCGGGTGAGGGGGTGAGGGCGCTGAGGCATACTTACCTAGTCCCAGCGATCCTCGAGCTGTCCCTGCCGTCCCACGGGCTTCTGTGCTGCAGCTTCTTCCCCTCTTCAGCGGTCACATGGGACCGCTCATTAGAAAAGTGAATAGGCGGCTCCACCTCCCATAGGGGTGGAGCCGCCTATTCATTTCTCTAATCAGCGGTGCCGGTGACCGCTGATAGAGAAAGAATCTGCGGCACCGAAGACCAGCTGTGACAGGCAGAGGGAGCCGGACGTCGGGACCAGGTAAGTATGTAATAGTCACCTGTCCACGTTCCAGCCGCCGGGTGCCGCTCCATCTTCCCAGCGTCTCCGCTCTGACTGTTCAGGTCAGAGGGCGCGATGACGCATATAGTGTGCGCGGCGCCCTCTGCCTGATCAGTCAGAGCTGGGAGCTGCAAGCAAGAGAGGTGAGTATGGCATTTTTTTTTTTTTTTTTTTATTGCAGCAGCAGCGGCCATGGCACAGATTTATGTGGAGCATCTATGGGGAATATGAACGCTGCAGAGCACTATATGGGGCACAGCCAAGGGGGAATATGAACGCTGCAGAGCACTATATGGGGCACAGCCAAGGGGGAATATGAACAGTGCAGAGCACTGTATGGGGCACAGCCAAGGGGGAATATGAACAGTGCAGAGCACTGTATGGGGCACAGCCAAGGGGGAATATGAACAGTGCAGAGCACTGTATGGGGCACAGCCAAGGGGGAATATGAACAGTGCAGAGCACTGTATGGGGCACAGCCAAGGAGGAATATGAACAGTGCAGAGCACTATATGGCACAGATATGGGGCAATATGAACAGTGCAGAGCACTATATGGCACAGCTATGGGGAAATAATGATCTATTTTTGTTTTTGAAATTCACCGGTAAATGCTGCGTTTCCACCCTAGGCTTATACTCGAGTCAATAGGTTTTCCCAGTTTTTTGTGGCAAAATTAGGGGGGTCGGCTTATACTCGAGTGTGTGTGTGTGTGTGTATATATATATATATATATACACACACACACACACACACACACACACACACACACACACACACACACACACACACACACACACACACATGATTCCTAGGAGTAAGAAGCAATGAACATGGGCTCCTGAATTCCCATCACTTTATACCTTGTAGTGAGGCAACTGTAAGACAAAACCTGGAAAAACTCAACTCCGTGGAACATAAAAGTGATCTGGACTGAACTGGACTTTACATTTTATGAAAAAAGGAAGAATTGGAGGATTTAAAGGACAAAACAAGAATCTCCTTGAGGACACAGACTGGAAGCAGCCGACATCATACATCTGACATCCTGATACCTGGACCTATAGAAGGTAGGAGAATTTTTTAACTACAACACAACCTATAGACTTGCTACAAATTAACCTCCTTAGAAACAAGGATTATAATTAACATATAACTACAAAATGGAAAACACAAATTTAGAACAAGTAAATGAACAAAGCCCAGAGACACAGGAATGCTGGGGGCCAGATCAGGAGATAACACAGGGGGGCAATAAACGCAAGATGGACTACGTTAGAGAGAATCCAGAGACTCTTTATGCAGATTTCACAAAGAAAGAACCAAAAAGAAAAACCAATGTATTATTCTATACAGACCAACCCTCAGCCTGGCACACTGCGCTGTGCAAACGATATAAACATGTATCTAAATCCAACACTAATGGTGTCCAGCAGATTAAAATTACCAGCCAAGCAGATGATGACACCAATGCGCTCACCATACTCCTATACAAAAATGGCACAGTCATGGCACAGGGGACGGAGGAGATTCTGCAGCAATTTGAAAATTGTTTCTCTGATATCAAAGAGCAGGCACAAACCTATAAAGGACTACAAGTCCCAGCAGCTACACCTAATGCGACCTCTAATGCTCACATAGAGATTCCCAAACAGAGCCGCCCAACCCCCGACACTTCACACCTCTTGCCTGATAACATCAGAGACTTCTTATCTCAACTAGAAATAGACTTGGTCCAACTGAAATTTGAATGTGAAAGAAACTCAGAAAGCAACGCAAATTACCAAGCCACAAATGACACAGCCATACAGAAAATAAGGGAGGAAATGTGTGAAATGAAATGTCAACACAAGGCAGCACTACAGGAAATGGGGGAGCTGAAAAAAGACAATGATCAACTCCGAAAGGAGATTACAGAATTAAAAGCCCATAGCCCTGGATATCTGAACCAGCAGGGGGCAATGAAAATAAGCCAGAGAGCAGACAACATGGCCAGCACTGAACAGAATGTAGAGACACCAAACAGCATTAAAATAATAACCAACAATATGATGGAAGAGACAAGAGAACCAGCCACCAGCAAAACCAGCACCACAGACCCCCATCAGCAGCACCGTAGCCCACCCAAGACATCGCAAAGTCCTGATACTGTCCTAATAATGGACTCAAATCCTGAAACCAGAGAGATTGAAGAGAGAACAGAACCAGCCACCAGCAAAGCCAGCACCACAGACCCCCATCAGCAGCACCTTAGCCCACCCAAGACATCGCAAAGTCCTGATATTGTCCTAATAATGGACTCAAATCCTGAAACCAGAGAGATGGAAGAGAGAACAGAACCAGCCACCAGCAAAGCCAGCACCACAGACCCCCATCAGCAGCACCTTAGCCCACCCAAGACATCGCAAAGTCCTGATATTGTCCTAATAATGGACTCAAATCCTGAAACCAGAGAGATGGAAGAGAGAAGAGAACCAGCCAGCACCACAGACCTCCGTCAGCAGCACCTTAGCCCACCCAAGACATCGCAAAGTCCTGATACTGTCCTAATAATGGACTCAAATCCTGAAACCACAGAGATGGAAGAGGGAAGAGAACCAGCCACCAGCAAAGCCAGCATCACAGACCCCCATCAGCAGCACCGTAGCCCACCCAAGACATCGCAAAGTCCCGATATTGTCATAATGTACTCAAATGGGAAGTACCTAAATACACAGCGGCTATTCCCAGGAAAACAGTTCCGTACAATCCGCTGTGCAAGTATTGAACAGGTGACAGAGGTCATCAGTAGACCACGGTTTACCAACCCAAAGCACATTGTTTGTACCCGTGTGTATAATAATCTGCCAGACCAGCAGATCGCAGAACAACTGATCAACCTGGCAAAGATGGCAAACCTAAAATTCCCGGACAGTAAAATCATTCTGTCATCGCTGCTTCCAAGAAAGGACATACCCAGGCAAACCACCCAAGCCATCAATGCAGAACTGACTGAAAAGATCAAGACTGTGCCAAACGTGACCCTGGCACAACACCTCTCCATAAACAGTCACCTGCACGATGATAAACACCTCAACAAACAAGGGGTCAGCCTCCTGGCCAAAGAGCTGAAGGACATCGTGCTAAACAGAGACCCTGGGCCTGGATTCAACAGTGGCCATAATCACACTGAAAGACCCCCGAGAACGATAAAGCAGAAAACCCCAAGGCTACCTCCTGAAGCTGGAAACAAAGCTCTTCACCCAGTGTCAGACCATCGGAGGTGGAGACCTCCACCAAGGAGACCACCAAGCCCACACAGATACATGCAGAGCAGAGATAGGGAGGAGATAAAGAACCTGCTCAAGGAACTGCGCAGAATAATAATGTGACTGGATGGAACCAAGCACCGCTATAAAACGGTCAGAAATCCAGTTTGTCCCACACAGCCATACTCATTACAAGGTATATACACACAAACCACACAGAAGAATGTCTTCACTTACAATCAGCAGCTGGAATATCCAGGGTCTCAACGCCTCAACCTTTGGATCTAAAACAAAGGACCCTGATTTTATACAAAGTATGAAAAATAAAGACATTCAGATCCTCCTGGAAACATGGACCAGAGCCGAAAACGAATCCCTGGTGCCTATTGGATACAAGGAATTCTTGGTCCATGCCCAGAAAAATAAAAACATCAAACGGGGCCGGGGCTCAGGAGGAGTAGCGATCTGGTATAAAGAGGAGCTCCATCAGTACATCAAACCGGTGAAGAAAGGAGACAGCCACATATGGATCAGAATCAGCAGCTCCATCCTCACCTGTCAGTCTGATGTCCACCTCTGTGCCACCTATATACCACCACCAGAGTCCCCCTACTTCAATCCAGACTGCTTCGAGATCTTACAAAGAGAAGCCGCCCATTATCAGGCCCTGGGCAAAGTTCTCATCTTTGGAGACCTCAATGCAAGAACAGGGAGAGAGAGAGACTTCCTGACCACGGATGGAAACATCTACATACTTGGAGCAGAGAACGACGGCCAAGACCCTGTACACACTGAGAGAAACAGCTATGACAGTACAGTCAACAAAAGTGGCAGAAAGCTCCTGAACATATGTAAAAGTTTAGGACTTCATATCCTTAATGGACGAAGCAAGGGTGACTCCTTAGGAAGGTATACACTAAACTCCCATGTAGGGAGGAGTGTAGTTGATTACGCCATTACAGACCTGAACCTGGCAGATGTCAGCGCCTTCATAGTCACCCCACAAACGCACCTGTCAGACCACAGCCAACTTCTTCTGTACATGAAATCTACAGAGAAACCATCCACTCAGAAGCCACAGCAGAGCGGCCTCTTCACCCGGCCTCCATCCTATAAATGGTCCAAAATGTCGGCACTAAGATATAAAGAAGCTTCCAGCAGACCTGAAATCCAGCGGATGCTCCACCACTTCTACAACCTCGAGTGCCAAACCCAGAGGGAGTGAGCCAAGCAGCAAAGGACCTCAACAATATATTCTACGCAATGGCCAGACTGTCCGACCTTAAAGTCGACTACAAGAGACCAAAAGAAACACAGGTCAATGGCTGGTTTGACAGAGAATGTAAAGCTGTACGGAAGACCCTGAGAACAGCCTCCAACAAGAAACACAGAGACCCCAACCACCTGGGTCTGAGGGAAGCCTATGACTCCATACAAAAGCAGTACAAAACCATCCTCAGGAGGAAGAAGCAGAGTTACATCTCTACCAAGCTCAATCAACTCCAAGACGCCCTCCAAGACAACTCCTTCTGGGAACTATGGAACCACATGGGCACCAAAAGACAAGAAAAACAACAACCATATCCAAAATGGTAACCTCTGGCTCCAATACTTCAGAGACCTCTATAAAGACATTCCAAAGGAAGGACTAAGCCAAGAACAGGAAAACATAATGGCGAAACTAAAAGCAATGGAGGAAAAAATCAAAAACTTCCAAAACCCGGTGGATACACCTATAACACTACAGGAAGTAACCGAGAGACTCTCCTCCATAAGATGTAGAAAAGCCGGTGGCCTAGATGGAATCCTACCAGAAATGCTGAAGTACAGCCCACCAGAAATACAGGCTGCAATGGTTAAACTCTTCAATATTGTACTGAGTGCCGGATACTTCCCTCGTACCTGGAACCAAGGCCTCATCACACCCATCCACAAGAGTGGGGACCGGTATGACCCAGCCAACTAGAGGCATATGCGTCAGCAGCAACCTGGGAAAACTGTTCAACAGTATCCTGAACAAGAGGATCCTCACCTTCCTCACCGAGCACAACGTCCTCAGCAAGAGCCAAGCAGGGTTCATGCCGAACCACCGCACCACTGACCACATCTATACTCTGCACAGCCTCATTCAGAGACACGTCTACAATACAAAGAATGGGAAGATATACGCCTGCTTTGTGGACTTTAAAAAGGCCTTTGATTCAGTGTGGCACCCGGGCTTATTCCTGAAACTGCTGGAGAGTGGAATAGGAGTAAAGACCTACGATGTCATCAAAAGCTCCTACACCGAGAACCGCTGCAGCGTGAGTGTGAGCGGCAAAAGAACGGCTTATTTCCAGCAGAGCTGCGGAGTCAGACAAGGCTGCAGCCTAAGTCCAACGCTCTTCAACATCTACATCAACGAGCTGGCTACCGCCCTGGAATCCTCCTCAGCACCAGGTCTCACCCTCCACGACGCCCAGGTGAAATTCCTGCTGTATGCAGATGACCTGCTGCTGCTGTCACCAACCGAGAAAGGCCTCCAGGACAACCTGAAAATCCTGGAGAAATTCAGCTCCACCTGGGCTCTACCAGTCAACCTAAAGAAAACCAACACCATGGTGTTCCAGAGGAGAAAGAGAAGATCAGACCAACACCCATCATTTATCCTCAACAACTGCGACCTCACAGGAACGGACAAATATACCTACCTGGGCCTAGAGATTCACCGGTCAGGGAACTTCAAACAAGCCATAGAGACCCTGAAAGACAAGGCCTGCAAAACCTTCTATGCCATCCGAAGGACACTCTACCATCTGAAGCCACCAGTGAGGGTCTGGCTAAAAATCTTCGACTCCATCATCGCCCCAATCCTCCTGAATGGCAGCGAAGTCTGGGGTCCTCACACCTACCCAGACTGGTCAAAGTGGGATTCCAGTCCGACAGAAATATTCCACCTGGAATTCTGCAAGCACCTTCTCCAGGTCCATCGGAGCACCTCCAACAGTGCTTGTCGGGCCGAGCTGGGCAGATTCCCTCTACACCTAACAGTTCTAAAGAGGGCGCTGTCATTCCGGGCTCACCTGCATAGGAGCAATCCAAGCTCCCATCACCATAAAGCCCTGATACATGAAGGTGAAACAGAAAAACCAGAACCCCCGGAACAGCCCAGCCAAACCCAACCGGACCAGAATACCAATCACAACAACCTGACAAAAGCCGGAATTAGGAAGATGGCAGATGAAGGCCAGGAGAGGTATGTCAGTGACTGGAAGAATGATATCATCAGCTCACAGAAACTGACCATGTACCGGAGCCTACAGAGAGACTACAGACTGGCTCCATATCTGGAGAAACTCCCGGACCCCAGAGACCGCCAGATCCTGAGCCGATATAGACTCAGTGCCCACAGTCTGGCCATCGAATGTGGCCGACACAGGCAGAGCTACAAGCCCAGGGAGGAAAGACTGTGCCAACACTGTGATCAGGAGGCCATAGAGGACGAAACCCACTTCCTGCTACACTGCTCCAAATACTCAGCAGTGAGGGACACTCACTTCAGGAGACTCTCACATCTCTTCCCAGACTTCATCACCATGAAGGAGGAAGAGAAAACATATATCCTGCTGGGAGAAGAAGAGAGAGCGGTGGAGATAGCAGCGCGGTATGTGAGCGAATGTCATAGACTGTGAGAAAGAGAACTATGATGCCATGGACTATAGCCCCCACCCTGGACCTGCCCCATCCACCTCCCCTATGCCATGGACTATAGCCCCCACAATGGATCTGCCCCATCCACCTCCCCTATGCCATGGACTATAGCCCCCACAATGGATCTGCCCCATCCACCTCTCCTATGCCATGGACTATAGCCCCCACCCTGGATCTGCCCCTATCCACCTCCCCTACAGCTCCTACCCAACATCCCCACAGTCCCTATCCCTATTGCCTCTATACACTTGCTTTGGCAAAACTGATGTGTATTTGGTCCTGCCAATAAAGCTTCTTTGAATCTTGAATCTATATATATATATATATATATATATATATATATATATATATATATATATCTACTATATAAAGCTGAATGTGTGTGTGTGTGTATGTCCGGGATTGGCATCTGCACCGTCGCAGCTACAGCCACAAAATTTTGCACAGTCACACGTCTGGACCCTGAGAGCGTCATAGGCTACGTTGTGAGGTGAAATTTTAACCCCGCGCTTTCCAATTCACCAAACAATTTTGCCCCTATCTACATAATGGGGAAAAGTGAAAGGAAAAGTGTTGGAGGCAAATTGACAGCTGCCAGATGTGAACAAGGGGGACTTAAAGAATGAGAGCGATGGCGCCAAAGAGTATATACCGATCAGTTGCTAAGGTGGGGCCCCGACATGAGATACTCACCACACACGGGGATATGAACACACACACAAAATGCGCCACACACTACCACGTGCATGAACACATATACCACCCTCAGCACACATTTCACCACACATACACCAACCTCGCCACATAAAAGTCGAAACACACAAAAAAACTTGCTACACTAACCTGTCACATGCAACTCGACACACAAAAAGTTGCTACATGCATGTCGCCACACACAACTCAACACACACAACTTGACAGACGAAACTCGCCCTAAAACACACACAAGTCTGGTATTAGCCTTCAAAAATAAAAATCTGATTAATAAGCAGACAAACTACAAGAGCAACAAATGTACCATATAGGAAATACAGCAGCTGTCAGTCGCATGACCTGTCTTTTATGTGTATGTGTGAGCTAATATATACTGCCAGGGGGAGGGCTTCCTGTTGGCTGGGGATTTATCAGGCTGCCAATTTATCTTACAAATACTGAGGTAAAAATACTGAGCAAATAACGTGTTAATGAGGTCTAATACAGGAGATCACACCGGTATATACTATATACAGGGGAGATGACACACAGATATATACTATATAGAGGAGGAGATGACTTACAGGTACATACTATATACAGGAGGAAATGACATACAGGTATATACTATATACAGGAGGAGATGACACACAGGTATATACTATATACAGGAGCAGATTACCTACAGGTATATACTATATACAGGAGGAGATGACATACAGGTATATACTATATATAGAAGGAGATGACATACAGGTATATACTATATATAGGAGGAGATGACATACAGGTATAGACTATATATAGGAGGAGATGACATACAGGTATAGACTATATATAGGAGGAGATGACATACAGGTATATACTATATACAGGGGAGATGACACACAGCAGGTATATACTATATACAGGGGAGATGACATACAGGTATATACAGGAGATGACATACAGGTGTATACTATATATAATGGAGATGACAAACATGTATATACTGAGGTGAAAATGAGAGGTGTGAGGTGAAAATGAAAAGGTGTGAGTGCAAAATGAGAGGAGTGAGGGGAAAATAGTGTAGTGATCGGAAAATGACAGATGTGAGGTTGAAATGACAAGTGTTAGGCGGGAATGAGAGGTGTGAGGGAGAAAATGAGAGATGTGATTGGGAAAATGAGAGGCGTGATGGGAAAATAAGAGAAGTGAGGTGCTATAACTAACCACAGATATTTACTATAGGTACCTTCACATTAAGCGACGCTGCAGCGATACCGACAACGATCCGGATCGCTGCAGCGTCGCTGTTTGGTCGCTGGAGAGCTGTCACACAGACCGCTCTCCAGCGACCAACAATGTCGGTAACCAGGGTAAACATCGGGTAACTAAGCGCAGGGCCGCGCTTAGTAACCCGATGTTTACCCTGGTTACCATCCTAAAAGTAAAAAAAAACAAACACTACATACTTACCTACAGCCGTCTGTCCTCCAGCGCTGTGCTCTGCTCTCCTCCTGTACTGTCTGTGTGAGCACAGCGGCCGGAAAGCAGAGCGGTGACGTCACCGCTCTGCTTTCCGGCTGACCGACGCTCACAGCCAGTGCAGGAGGAGAGCAGAGCACAGCGCTGGAGGACAGACGGCTGTAGGTAAGTATCTAGTGTTTGTTTTTTTTTACTTTTAGGATGGTAACCAGGGTAAACATCGGGTTACTAAGCGCGGCCCTGCGCTTAGTTACCCGATGTTTACCCTGGTTACCAGTGAAGACATCGCTGGATCGGTGTCACACACGCCGATCCAGCGATGTCAGCAGGAGTCCAGCGACGAAATAAAGTTCTGGACTTTATTCAGCGACCAACGATCTCCCAGCAGGGATTAATTGCCTAGAATACTACTTCCTGCAATTTGTGCCAACTTCCGTGGCTTTGTCCGGAGCTAATGTCCGGAGCTAATGTCCGGAGCTAAGTGACGTCAACAGTGTCCAGTGTCTGATTGGTTGCCGCCTGCTGCGAGCGACCAATCAGAAACGTGCCGTACTGTGACACACTCCGCCCGCCATTTTGGTGTGATTTTTGAATTTTTACCTCACAGCAAGTTTCTACTGCGTGGAGGCGGGCCCAGTGACGTTGCTCTTCAAGCTCCTGCCGAATTTCGTCAAAAAAATGATAATACTATTTACCAACCTTAAATAACAAGAATTGTCAAGAGCTGGTGAGTGCAGCCATTTTTTGTTCTTTCTTACTATTATTTATTAATTGTATTATTCTTACATTTGAATAAATAAAGTATATATGGATTCTAGACTCCCGATTCTTTAGAATCGGGCTGCCATCTAGTGTGTGTATATGTGTGTATATATATATATATATATATATATATATATATATATATATATATATATATATATATATATATATATATATATTTATGTATGTATGTGTATATATATATATGTATGTGTATATATATATATATATGTATGTGTATATATATATATATATGCATGTATGTGTATATATGTATGTGTATATACACACACACACACACTTGGTATCACCGCATTCAGAATCGCCTGATCAATAGAAAAGAAGATTAACCTGATCGCTAAGTGGCGTAGCTAGAAAAAGTCAAAACCCCATAATTACGTGTTTTTGGTCGCTGTCACATTGCATTAACCTCTTTCTGACATTAGACGCACTATCCCGTCGAGGTGGGGTGGGCCCCTATGACCACCGACGGGATAGTACGTCATAGCGATCGGCCGCGCTCACGGGGGGAGCGCAGCCGATCGCGGCCGGGTGTCAGCTGCCTATCGCAGCTGACATCCGGCACTATGTGCCAGGAGCGGTCACGGACCGCTCCCGGCACATTAACCCCGGCACACCGCGATCAAACATGATCGTGATGTGCCGGCGGTACAGGGAAGCATCGCGCAGGGAGGGTGCTCCCTGCGGGCTTCCCTGAGCCCCCCGCAGCAACGCGATGTGATCGCGTTGCTGCGAGGGTCTCCTACCTCCCTCCCTGCTCCAGGCCCGGATCCAAGATGGCCGCGGCATCCGGGTCCTGCAGGGAGGGAGGTGGCTCCACAGAGCCTGCTCAGAGCAGGCACTGTGAAGCTTGCAGTGCTGTAAGTCAGATCGGTGATCTGACAGAGTGCTATGCAAACTGTCAGATCACCGATCTGTGATGTCCCCCCCCCCGGGGCAAAGTAAAAAAGTTAAAAAAAAAATTTCCAAATGTGTAAAAAAAAAAAAATAACAATATTCCTAAATAATGAAGGGAAAAAAAATATTATTCCCATAAATACATTTCTTTATCTAAATAAAAAAAAAACAATAAGTATACATATTTAGTATCGCCGCATCCGTAACGACCCGACCTATAAAGCTGGCCCACTAGTTAGCCCCTTCAGTAAACACCGTAAGAAAAAAAAACGGGGCAAAAAACAACGCTTTATTATCATACCGCCGAAGAACAAAAAGTGGAATAACACGCGATCAAAAAGACAGATACAAATAACCATGGTACCGCAAAAAACGAGCCGCCATACAGCATCATCAGCAAAAAAATTAAAAAGTTATAGTTCTGAGAATAAAACGATGCAAAAATAATTATTTTTTCTATAAAATACAAATGTAAACATTGGCTACTGGATGCAACCCAGAAGGTGACTTGGTGCATGTAAACAAAATTGCAGGTCTTAAAGGGAACCTGTCACCCCGTTTTTTGAGATTGAGCTATAAATACTGTTAAATAGGGCCTGCGCTGTGCGTTACTATAGTGTATGTAGTGTACCCTGATTCCCCATGTATGCTGAGAAATACATTACCAAAGTCGCCGTTTTCGCCTGTCAATCAGGCTGGTCTGGTCAGGTGGGCGTGTTCACAGCGCTCTTTTCTTCCCCAGCTTTCCGTTGGTGGCGTAGTGGTGTGCGCGTGTCCAGAGTTCCGACTTCCCTGCGCCCACGTGAAGACACAGCGCGCGATCTGCGCTGTAATCCCTTGCATCGGTGGGGGCGGCCATCTTCCTGGGGCCGCGCGTGCGCAGATGGAGTGCTCTGCTGCACGGGGCTTCAGGAAAATGGCCGCGGGATGCCGCGCGTGCGCATTAGAGATCGCGGCGGCCATTTTCCCAAAGCCGAGTTTGCATCTCGGCTTTGGGAAAATGGCCGTCGCGATCTCTAATGCGCACGCGCGGCATCCCGCGGCCATTTTCCTGAAGCCCCGTGCAGCAGAGCACTCCATCTGCGCACGCGCGGCCCCAGGAAGATAGCCGCCCCCACCGATGCAAGGGATTACAGCGCAGATCGCGCGCTGTGTCTTCACGTGGGCGCAGGGAAGTCGGAACTCTGGACATGCGCACACCACTACGCCACCAACGGAAAGCTGGGGAAGAAAAGAGCGCTGTGAACACGCCCACCTGACCAGACCAGCCTGATTGACAGGCGAAAACGGCGACTTTGGTAATGTATTTCTCAGCATACATGGGGAATCAGGGTACACTACATACACTATAGTAACGCACAGCGCAGGCCCTATTTAACAGTATTTATAGCTCAATCTCAAAAAACGGGGTGACAGGTTCCCTTTAAATAAGCATGATACCATAAGTAAAACGGTATAAAACCTACAAGAGAGAAAGTGAGCAAAAACCCTGCTTGTAACTAAGTAAATAATAAAAAAACAAAAAAGTGCATTTAAATAAGAGTTTATAGTAGTACTTTTTTTAAATAAAAAAATAGCACAAAAGCCATCCCACCACATCAAGGTAACTCTGATCGGGATGGTCCTACACTGTCTAATGTTAAAACCTTACTATGTGTCAATGTTGACCTCGGTGTGAATAACAGCAGACAACAGGACTGGGCCCAAGCCTTATATACAATTTCCAGCTCAGGAAAGGGGGAGGCCACACCCCGGCTTGCACAGAATGCAATAATACAAAGAAAAAAGCACACAAATTAAGCTTGACTTGAGTTTGTACACATGCAGAATTTAAAACGGTGCATGTTAATTCAAGTTACCTTAGTGGGGAGTAAACTGCCCTATCTCCAACCCCAACGCGCTTTTCGATGTTGTCTTCTTCCGTTTGAAGTCAAAATCGTCACTATACCTGTAGATAAATTCAAAATGGGGTCACCTGATGGGGGATTCTGCTCTAACACTTAGGGGCTCTGTATATGGAGTCCGCAAACTATTCTAGGAAAATCTGCACTCCAGGAGTCAAATAGTGCTCTGTCCTTCCTGAGTCTCTGTGTGGCTAAGCAGTATTGCAATGTATAGGTTATTTCCAACTTCAGCAGAAATTGTGGGACAAATTTTGGTTCCATTTTTTTTTTAACCAATTTCCCTTTGTGAAAATGCAAAAACTGGGACTAAAACAACATTTTGGTGGTTAAAATGTACCTTATTTTGTGGATTATAAGACACACCCCAAATGTTGGGGAGAAACATAGGATATTTTTTTTCTTCTAATAAAATGGTGGTGGTTGTATTATCCACTTTTACGGTAGCTTACCTGGGGGATGGTGGTGAAGCGTTGTCCCAGGTGTCATGATCACTGCTGCATAAAGCTGACGGAGGCAGGCGATGCTGTGGGTCCCAGGCTGGTAGGACAAGGTGTTCGGCAGTGTGGGGGCTCTGCCAACATTTTGTGAAAGCACAAAGCCCCGCACCTTCCATACTTCTTTAATGCTGTGGACTCTGGGTAAAATGGCCCGTGGCATCTTCCCACTTCTGCCTCTGCTGATGCCAAAAGATTGCTGGACCAGCCACCTTGGGACCCGGTTTCCCCCAAAAAATTTTAGTAAAAAAAGTCTTATACGAAAAATGCGGTAATCATTTTTCTTCACTGTCCAACGGTATAAAATTCAGACACACCTGTGGTATCAATATGATCACTGTACCCCTAAATTAATTGAACGGTGTAGCTTGTAAACTAGGGTCACTTATGGGGGGCTCTGCTGTTCTGGCACCTCAGGGGCTCTCCCAATGGGTCTTGACAACCGCAAACCATAACAGTATAAAATCTGCACTATAATATGGCGCTCCTTCCCTTCTGAGCTTTGCACTGTGTGCCTTTTTTAAAAGTGTTTCCCGAATACATGTAAGGTATTGGCGCACTCAGGAAAAAAATGGACCTCCGTTTGTTGTAAAAATTTCTCCTATTATCCCTTAGAAAAATTAAAAATGTGTGGCCTAAACAGCATTTTAGTGGTAAAAATATAATTATTCTTTCTGCACTACACAATGGTATTACTTTCTGTGAGGCACATATGGGGTTAATATGATCACTGCACCCATAGATGACTTCATTGGGGAGTGTAGTTTGTAAAATGAGGTCATATATGGGAGGTTTCTGCTGTTCTGGCACCTCAGGGGTCTCACAATAGGAGTGGCTCCTGTTAATGCTGTCAGTTAAACACTGACAGGCTAGATAATGTGCTACAGTGTATTGTCAATGCGATCACATCAGTAAATAAAGGGACTCTGTCAGCAGTTTTTTGGTGTGTAATCTGAGGACAGCATGACGTAGGGGTTAAAACACAGAATTCACCGATCAGGCTGTTTGCTGCTGTTTACTTAGACTGAAGGTTTGATCACCTGATGATCTTTGCTGTACCTAGCAGGCACGCGCTTAGTCTGACTCCGCCCTGCCTGTGATAAGCAGCTCACTGTCTATAGAGTATGTACACGGAGAGCCTGGCGGGGTTAGCTTTCTCAGCTCTGCTTCATTGTAATTCTATAAGCTCTGATTGTGTCAGAATGGCTGTACCCAGTAAACTAAGCGATACATTGTTGGATTCAGGGTCTCTTTGTCCACATCTTGCTTTCTCTCAGATGAGGTAGCAAAAACCTGCAGAGAGATTCCCTTTGTGTTTAAAAATTATAATAAAACAGTTTTAATAGCATGTTTTTCTTTGTGGGGGGAGAAACACTTCAGTCCCTCCCCGCAAAGAGAGGCATTCAATATTGCTTTGTTTATAATGATCAGTACTAAAGTTATGCCACAAAGTAGCATTACCTAAACAATCTATAAATTTGGTATTTCCATGATCATATCAACCCACAATGTAAAAATAACATGACCATTATACATTTAAAAAAAAGACCCTTGTCCGAGTGGTTTTAGTATGCTAGATTTTTAATTGTTTATATAAGAAACGACTTTGAGTTCTCTGGAGCTGTAGCTATCTTGGCTTCTTTAGCTGGAGTTGTAAGGAGCATCTCAGGCATTGTATAGAAACAGTCTCAAAGTATATGGAACTGAACTCTTTTTTTTTTTTTTTATTGATTCTCAGACTGCTGCTCTTAGAGATTTGTTTTCTACAAGATCTGTAAGGTTGTTTGTGTGCGTGTTTTTTTTTTTTTTTTTAAAGGGAACCTGTCACCCCGAAAATCACGGGTGAGGTAAGCCCACCGGCATCAGGGGCTTATCTACAGCATTCTGGAATGCTGTAGATAAGCCCCCGATGTTACCTGAAAAAGGAGAAAAAGACGTTAGATTATACTTACCCAGGGGCGGTCCCGCTGCTGGTCAGGTCAGATGGGCGTCTCTGGTCCGCTGCGGCGCCTCCCATCTTCTTTCCATGACGTCCTCTTCTGATCTTCAGCCACGGCTCCGGCGCAGGCGTACTTTGCTCTGCCCTGTTGAGGGCAGACAAAGTACTGCAGTGCGCAGGCGCCGCACCTCTGACCTTTCCGGCGCCTGCGCACTGCAGTACTATCCTCTGCCCTCAAGAGGGCAGAGCAAAGTACGCCTGCGCCAGAGCCGTGGCTGAAGATCAGAAGAGGACGTCATGGAAAGAAAATGGGAGGCGCCGCAGCAGACCAGAGACGCCCATCCGACCTGACCAGCAGCGGGACCGCCCCTGGGTGAGTATAATATAACGTCTTTTTCTCCTTTTTCAGGTAACATCGGGGGCTTATCTACAGCATTACAGAATGCTGTAGATAAGCCCCTGATGCCGGTGGGCTTACCTCACCCGCGATTTTCGGGGTGACAGGTTCCCTTTAAACTGTATCCTCCCTTTTCCTTTTATGGATAATTTTGTTAATTTCAAACCTGTATGAGCCTCTAAGGCTGGGTTCGCACTTTGCGGTTCTTACCGCGGAACCGGTAAATTGTTCTGTACTATCCCGGTCTGGTGTTTCGAGGTTCCCTCATGGTATCTGTCTTTTAAATGTATGTTGTTTATTGTATATTTGTAATAAATTTTGTACTATTTTTACAAACACTCCCCGTTTTCCTCCTGTTTTTGTATATGTTCACAAATACTGTAGTTAAAATCGTGCCTACATGCTGATGAACACTATATTTTGCGACATAAATACATCTAATACTCCAAGTTTGTTTCATCTTTACAGAAAATTGAACGCCTTAAAGCAGAACTTCATCTACTAGACGCTGAAGAAAAGCCTAAGAATACACATACTTTCTTCTGTGATTCCAAGAGAGAAGGCAAGTGATGCTATTTGATTACTCATCCCACTATTGCTATATATTGAAATGCTTATACTAGTTTGAGTAAGAATCATTCTGATGGTGATACAGGAAGCCCTTGTTCTGCTCTATTGTTCATTTTACTTCCTGCCTCCAAAAAAAGGTCTGGTTCTGAATGGCACTGTAGGCTTACTTAGGGATGAGGGAAAGGGTTGGTGAGTACTTAAAGGAATATTCCCATCTCCAAGATCCTATCCCTTTACAGAATAGGTCTAATAATAATATTAATAAATACTTCCA
The DNA here is from genome assembly GCF_032444005.1 of Ranitomeya imitator. Taxonomy (NCBI): domain Eukaryota; kingdom Metazoa; phylum Chordata; class Amphibia; order Anura; family Dendrobatidae; genus Ranitomeya; species Ranitomeya imitator. The sequence continues at coordinate 402,029,221 of NC_091284.1, forward strand.
TTTAGAAATGTAGTCTAGATTTCCTGATTCGCTATGTCTCTTTCCTTGCTTGCCACTTTTACAACAGTACATGTGAGTTTACAATGACGGCAGCTACATGCGCATGTGGCTGTCGTCATTGTAGACTTTAGCCCACTGTGATGATAAACATGCCACCCTGACACGGCCTGCAAGACCCTCGACTAATAACATGAATGTCATAATTTGCTGGTGAGGAAAGGGGTCTGTGGATGCCGGCATTGCCCGCATACTCCACCAAAATAATACCGAGGAAAGAGGAGACCTTAGTGAGCTCCTTCACCATAGTCTATTTATCAGCGAGTACATGTGAGTTGCAACGTCTCTTCTGAATTTCCAGTCAGTCCTCTGAAGCCAGGAAGCGTACACTCGGCTACTCGAAATGAGTGTCACGCATGCTAGAGATTTGCATGAGCTGGTGCTGATGCAGGCTCATGCAAATGATCACGCCCACAGGGCCGTGATAACATGGAAAGAGGGCCAACTAGTCTGGGGAAACTAACACCCCATCCATTAGGCAAATCCCTAATTAGCATAAGAAAAGCAGACCTTATAAATGCTTTTTTTAAAAACATTAACCTGTATAACATTATACAGGGCTGGGAAGGCAGGGCATCTAGTCATATGTGTGTAAATGCTGCTGGCTTGGAGGGCATGTGGGACCTGACAGTTTCCCTTTAAATTCTTATGGTTCTGTTTGGGAGGCAGTAACTTTGAGTTTACTTTAAGTTTGAGGATTTGCTTTGGAAAGAATGGTATTGTCCTTCTCTTAAAATTGTTTTTTTCTTTCATCTAGTGCGCAACTTTGACTTGGCGGAACGATTGAACACCGCTCCAGAATTGCTTGACAGAGTGTATAACAGACCTACCTTAGAAACCTTACACAAGCAGACAGTAAAGGGTCCAACTAAGTTAAATGAATTAAAAGTAAGACTTCTTTGCACAGTACTATATCTCTCTTCTTTTTGTACAGCTGTATTATTTTGATACTTTGTTGCAGTGTGTGTTTGCTTAATTTGACTTCAATATGCCTTATACTTGCATGTTTTGGTCTCTACTAGTGATGAGCGAGTATATTCGTTGCTCGGGTTTTCCTGAGCACGCTCGGGTGACCTCCGAGTATTTGTGTTCGGAGATTTAGTTTTTGTCGCCTCAACTGAATGATTTATGGCTACCATCCAGCTTGAATACATGTGGGGATTCCCTAGCAACCAGGCAACCCCCACAAGTACTCAGGCTGGCTAGTAGCTGTAAATCATTCAGCTGCTGCGATAAACTAAATCTCCAAACACTAACAAATACTCTGAGGTCCCCTGAGCGTGCTCGGGAAAACCCGAGCAAAGAGTACACTTGCTCATCACTAGTCTCTACCATTTCTGGGGTTTTTTTGCATCCTGATTTCAGGTTTGCCTGATGCAGACTACATTTCCTACGATGCTCTGACTTTAAAGAGAATGTGGAGTCTTATTGCCTTTGCAGTGGGATCCGCGATAGATTAATAGATTAGTGAAATAGATCTGCTGTCCCCTGATGTATGCAGCAGAGTCTCAGCGTCTCCTGTGGGATGTGTATAGGAGAGTCTCTGTGTATCCTATGTCATGCATCTTTAACCTGTTATATCACTTCTCTTATACAAAAGAAATGATAGGCACATTGTAAAAAAAATAAATAAAAAAAATCTGCTGTCCATAGCAACCAAAATACCAAAAAGGGGCCATAAATGATGCATCATTACATGTAAGTGGGGAGTTTCTCTGGTTATTTGGTACTTATACCCGCATACCTTCACATGCATTGTGGCATTCTGCACATTTATGCTCTGGTCCTTTATTTCTCACCTTATAGTGAGTTAAAAACATTTTCTTTGGCACTGATCTAATATGGCAGTTTATATTGAAGCGGTATGAAAGCACTATGCACTTTATTGTATAATTTCTAATACTGCTGTAATATTTATGATGATTGAATCTATGCTACTTTTTGCACATATATGTACTATGTTAATTTAGGATTCTTATTTGATCAGCTAGCCATTTTATAGGACTATACGGTATTTAGTGAATGTACTAGCTCTTATATATCTATTAGTGATGAGCGAATATACTCGTTACTAGAGATTGCCCGAGCACGCTCAGGGGTCCTCCGAGTATTTTTTTAGTTCTCGGAGATTTAGTTTTCATCGCTGCAGCTGGATGATTTACATCTGTTAGCCAGCATAAGTACATGTGGGGGTTGCCTGGTTGCTAGGGAATCCCCACATATAATCAAGCTGGCTAAGAGATGTAAATCATTCAGCTGCGGCGATGAGAACTAAATCTCCGAGCACTAAAAAAATTCTCGGAGGACACCCGAGCGTGCTCTGGAAATCTCGAGTAACGAGTATATTCGCTCATCACTAATATTTATACATTGGTGCAATATCCTGTATACCTCCTGCTCTGACGTGGCACTAGGATGTCGTCTTTCACTTTTAAATTGTGTCTGATACGTATATGTATATATTCTTGGTTTTAATAATTTGCTAATAAAATTGTGATATTTTACTATTTCACTGCTCTGTGTCCATTCTCTTTCGGTTTCTCTGCCCATAGCAACCAGTCTTGGTGCAACTTTTTTTTTTCACGCTCAAGTTAAAATATAAAATCTGAGCTGTGATTGGTTGCTATGAACTGCAAAGGAATTTTTCTTTTGGACTGTTTCCTGAATCTTGCCCTATGTATTTATGTACATAGGACCAAAAAAAGGAGGGCTGGATAAGGAGACAGTGACTACTTCTTGGTCACACAAAAGTGCATGACTAGACTGGTGGTCCTCCTGAAGATCACATGATCCAGCTACGCGTAGTTAAAGAGTAGGGGGGATGTTTGGATGAATGTAAACTGGGATGAAACAAATTATCTAGTTGAAAATTTCAGGTGAATTATCTGTATTGCCCCCAAAAATGCAGGTGCGCTACTTTAACCATGTGCTTTTTTTTCCCCCCTTATTATAGGCACTGGCTAAACAAAGGTGTCACCAGTATGAGATTTTAAATCAAAGAATAGAAAGAGAAAGGAAAATGTTTATCATCACTCAGAAAATACAGACACGTAAAGATCTGATGGTGAGGAATCTGTCTGTTTCCATTGACCACTTGCATCTAATTATTAAGAATTGCATGTGTCTGAACCTCTGCACCAATCATAATGTTGATCTTTGTAATTTTTTTTAGGATAAAAGACAGAAGATGAAAGTGAAGAAAGAAACCGTGAATTCTCCTGCAGTCTATAAATTCAAACAACAACGAAAGAGATAACGACCACCTTGTATCTGATGATGACTGTTCTGTTGGAATTGATTTACCTTTAATTCAATATAATCTTAATCATTTATTTGTTGTGATAATCTGATATTAAATGTCTATATGCATCTGATAAAATGTTGTCTTACTACTTTGGAACATCAAAGCTACCTTGGATTGCTTATAGGATGCATTCTCTGAGGCCTGTTATTGGCTGTTTATATTTATTATTAATTTTATTTATATAGCACCATTGATTCCATGGTGCTGTACATGAGAAGGGGTTACATACAAATTAGGGTACTTTCACACTGGCGTTTTTTTCAATGCGTCGTTTAGGGGAAAAAAATGCATCCTGCAAAGTTGTTTGCAGGATGCGTTTTTGCCCCATAGCGTAACATTACCGACGCATTGCGACGTATTGACACACGTCGCAACCGTCGTGCGACGGTTTCGCCGTGTTGTGGCGGACCGCCGGGAGCAAAAAACGTTAAATGTAACGTTTTTTGCTCCAGACGGACCGCTTTTTCAGACCGCGCATGCGCGGCCGGAACTCCGCCCCCACCTCCCCGCACCTCACAATAGGGCAGCGGATGTGCCGAAGAATGCATCCGCTGCACCCGTTGTGCGGCGCAAACAACGCTAGCGTCGGAATCTCAGCCCGACGCAATGCGACGCTGGTGTGAAAGTAGCCTTACAGATATAATTTACTAACTAACAATTACAGACTGATACAGAGGGGTGACGACCCTGCCCTTGCGGGCTTACATTCTACAGGATGGTGGGGAAGGAGACAATAGGTTGAGGGTTGTAGGAGCTCCGGTGTTGGTGAGGCGGTAGCTTCGGTAGTGGTGAGGAGGCAGCGGAGTCAGTGCAGGCTGTAGGCTTTCTTGAAGAGATGGGTTTTCAGGTTCCGTCTGAAGGATCTGAATGTGGTTGATAGTCGGACGTGTTGGGGCAAAGAATTCCAGAGGATGGGGGATAATCAGGAGAAGTCTTGGAGGCGGTTGGATGAGGAGCGACTAAGTGTGGAGGAGAGAAGGGGGTCTTGGGAGGACCGGAGATCACGTGAGGAAAGATATCGGGAGATTAGTTCAGAGATATATGGAGGAGACAGGTTATGGATGGCTTTGTAAGTCAGTATTAGTAATTTGAACTGAGGGAATGGGAGCCAGTGAAGAGATTTACAGAGGGGGAAGCGGAGGTGTAGCGAGAACGATGAATTAGTCGGGCAGAAGAGTAAAGGATAGACTTGAGAGGTGCAAGGGTGTTAGCAGGGAGGCCACAGAAAAGGATGTTGCAGTAGTCAAGGCGGGAGCTGATGAGGGCATGCACAAGCATTTTAGTAGATTGACGGTTGAGGAAAGGACGGATTCTGGAGATATTTTTGAGCTGGAGGCGACAGGAGGTGGAAAGAGCTTGGATGTGCGGTTTGAAGGACAGGGCAGAGTCAAGGGTTACTCCGAGGCAGCGGACTTCCGGTACGGGGGAAAGCGTGATGTCATTAATTGCGATAGGTCAGGTATGAATCCTAATTTATAGAACAGGATTTTACATTTTAGCTAATCATTGATTTCTTCACTAAGTTTCAGTAAAGAGAGTCCTCGCTGATAACCTAAGCAATGGATGGATATGTGTCTTAATTGCTGGTGGTCCTAACACTTGGATTTTCACTGATCACAAGAACAGGGTCCTGTCTTTCACCAAATTTATATTAACAGATTGTTCTACAATGTGCGTGTTCAGCAGGATGTAAGTCAAGCAAGTGATTGCAGGAAGAATAGAACGTCATTTTCTCCCAATAGCCGCACTTCAAGTTAGGCAGCCAAACATTCTATTAATGCAGATTCCTCCTATGGCAGTGGGTAAACAGCATGTGTGCGCGTATGAACGGTCCCTTAATGAAAGCATGTCAGCTTAACAAAAAAAATTATATAATTATTCACCCCACTTGGACCAAAAGTAGTCATATGAACGACCCCTGTATGAGGGACTGTTGGCTTAAAGAAAAAAAAAAAAAAAAAAAAATATATATATATATATATATACACAAAATTTTATTTACATATTACGGTGGGGAAAATAAGTATTTGATACACTGCCAGTTTTGCAAGTTCTCTTACCTACCAAGAATGTAGAGGTCTTTAATTTTTATCTGTGAGAGACAGAATCTCAAATGTCCACAAAGTCATATTGTATGATTTTTACATAATTAATTTACATTTTATTGTATGAAATGGGTATTTAATACAATAGAAAAACAGAACTTAATATGTGGTAATCTTTGTAGTTCTTGACCAAGTTTGCACACACTGCAGCAGGGATTTTGGCCACTCTTCCATACAGATCTTCTCCAGATCTTTCAGGTTTCGGGGCTGTGTTTCAGCTCCCTCCAAAGATTTTCTATTGGGTTCAGGTCTGGAGACTGGGTAGGCCACTCGATGACCTTGAAATGCTTCTTACGGAGTCACTCTTTAGTTTTCCTGGCTGGGTGTTTCGTGTTATTGTCATGCTGGAAGACCTAACCACGACCCATCTTCAATTCTATTACTGAGGAAAGGAGGTTGTTTGACACAATCTTGCGATACATGACCCCATCCATCCTCCCTTCATATGATGCAGTCGTCCTGTCCCCCTTGCAGAAAGGTACCCCCAAAGTATGATGTTTCCCCCACCATGCTTCATGATTGGGATGATGTTCTTGAGGTTGTATTTATCCTTCTTCCTCCAAAAATACCAAGTAAAGTTAATAGGAAAAAGTTATATTTTGGTCTCATCTTGTGGTGCGCCACTGGGGAGGCGCCAGATGTTGCAGAAGGGACAGCTGGGGCATATAGCCCCACTGGCAGCAGATAATGATGTCATGGTAACTGAAGTGGGTCGCTGGACCCCTTAACACTTCCTTCATGTCCACAACAATTGTCAATAGCGGGAGGTGGCACTTGTGGATGGTATAGGACCCCCGGGGGCACTCCTGTAGCGGTGGTGTCTGGGAGCAGGTTTTGGAGCGCCCATGGTGTTTATGCAATCTCAAGCAGCCAGACACGCATGTGAACTTGTAAACGTAACAATTTTACTAAAAGAGGTAACGGAGTACAGTCTCTCTCTTAAAGGCAAAGTTCACAGTATATTGTGCATGTGAAAGAAACTATTCTCTCATGAGACAAACGAGGTTATGGCCTCTCGGCGGCTGCAGCAGAGTGCTCTTCCCTTGCTATTAGAGGAAGTGTGATGCGCTGTCCAAGAAATATTGCACTGATGGAGGGACCTTTACAGATTGGCTCTCTGTGGAAACACAATGTGTGGAAGTATTCACAGTTTTGAGCCTATCGTTCCCTATCGCAGGGGGTAGGTTAAACAAAGTCAGTGGCGTGGCAGCCATGTGAATCTGGTCCAGGCTAGAAGCAAACAGGATAACCAGCATGCAGGAGAGCACATGTGCAGCATTATCTCTCCTGAGTAGAAGACTTCACTCCTTTGTGGAAGAGATTATGTGGAGAAAGATGATCCCTCAGCGTGGACTCGCATGGAAAACTATGCTAGGAACAGTAGTGTTTGCTCCCTCAGGCAGCTTGAACCCCCAGAACTGGAAGTTATCTCAGGAAGTGTGAGAGTCCTGAGCTGGGAGTTACCTCAGGAAGTTTATGGCTGTGTGAGCCCTGAGCTGGGAGGCTCCTCCCAGCCGTTTCTAGGGCAGCTTATTGTGAGGAGAATAATCACTTAACTTTCATATACACATATTGGCCAGAAGATAGCAGCAAAACACATTTATGAGTAGTCGGTATGCAATGCAATGTATTACATTTTCTAACTCGCAGTGCTCAAACTAATTCTGACACACTGGAACAAATCTATTGCCATACGACAACTGCCTCATTCAGCAGCAGTAGAACGGGTATCGGGATGCCACAATCTAACCACATGACCTCCCATTTCTCCTCTGGATCATTCAGATAGTCATTGGCAAACTTCAAAGGGGCCTGGACATGTTCTAGCGTAAGCGGGGGGGATTTTGCATGCCCTGAAGGATTTTAATCCATGACTGTGTAGTGTTACTAATTGTAATGTTTGAGACTGGCCTCAGCTTTCTTCAGGTCATTGACCAGATCCACCCGTGTAGTCCTGGGCTGATTTCTGACCTTTCTCAGAATCATACTTACCCCACGAGGCGAGATCTTGTCTGGAGCCCAAGACCAAGGAAGATTGACAGTCATCTTGTTTCTCTTCCATTTTCTAATAATGGCGCCAACAGTTGTTGCCTTCGCACTAAGCTGCTTACCTATTGTCCTGTAGCCCATCCCAACCTTGTGCAGGTCTACAATTTTGTCCCTGGTGTCCTTAGCTCTTCAATCTTGGCCATGGTGAGCAGTTGGAGTGTTTGGACAGGTGTCTTTTATATGGGTAATGTGTTGAAACAGGTGCAATTAATACAGGTAATGAGTTCAGAGTAGGAGGGCTTCTTAAAGGGAACCTGTCACCTGGTTTGGCCGATATGAGTTACGGCCATCACCTTTCAGGTCTTGTATACAGCGTCCTATAATGCTGTATTATAAGTCCCTGATCCGATCTGTAAGAGAAGAAAAATAACTTTTATTATACTTACCTGCTGGGCAATCCGGTTCGATGAGCGTCGCTCTTCTTGGTCCGGCGCCTCCCATCTTCTTGCAATGTCGTCCTCCTGCTTGCTTTATGTGGATGGCGTCCCTGCTCCCCGGAATTGCGCTCCTGCACAAGCATACTTATCTGCCCTGTGGAGGGCAGAGCAAAGTCCTGCAGTGCGCAGGCGCTGGGCCTCTCTGACCTTTCCAGGCACCTGTGCACTGCAGTACTTTTGCTCTAAAATTTCCTGGTAGATTGCTGCGCTGACTTTGGTCTTGATAAAACACAGTGGACCTACACCAGCAGATGTCATGGCTCCCCAAACCATCACTGATTGTGGATACTTCACACTAGACCTCAAGCAGCTTGGATTGTGTGCCTCTCCACTGTTCCTCCAGATTCTGGGACCTTGATTTTCCAATGTTTAGTGTGAAGTATCCACAATCAATGATGGTTTCGGGAGCCATGTCATCTGCTGATGTAGGTCCACTGTGTTTTATCAAGACCAAAGTCAGCGCAGCCGTCTACCAGGAAATTTTAGAGCACTTCATGCTTCCCTCTGCAGACGAGCTTTTTGGGGATGGAAATTTCATTCTCCAGCAGGACTTGGCACCTGTCCACAATGCCAAAAGTGCCATTACTTTTTTTTAAAAACAACAGTACCACTGACAGCGTAGCTACAGGGGGGGCAGAGGGTGCTCTCAGGGGGCCCACCCGGAGCTACGCTACTGTAACTATCGGGGCGCACAGCGCCAGCAGTGGGCCCCCCGCCTGTCATCGCAAGGTCAGCTGTATCGGCATTTAGCCAATACAGCTGACCGCAATAATGAGGGAAGGAGCCCTGCGCTGCACTCCTTCCCCCATCATCCCCCTGTCAGCGTCTGACCTCGGCGACGCTGACGGGGCGCGATGAGTCACTTCCTGGCGCTGAGATGAGCAGGAGCTCAGAGCAGCGCAGGAACCTGGAAGAAAAGAGGTGAGTATTTATTTTTTTAAGGGGTGCTGCCTTATAGTACAGAATCTGCCTATGGGGGGTGCTGTCTTATACTACAGGGTCTGCCTATAGGGGGGGTCTACCTAATACTACAGGGTCTGCCTATGGGAGGGAGTCTGCCTAATACTACAGGGTCTGCCTATGGGGGGGTTTGCCTAATACTATAGGGTCTACCTGTGGGGGGAGCTGCATTATACTACAGGGTCTGCCTATGGAGGGGGTCTGCCTAATACTACAGGGTCTGCCTATGGGGAGTCTGCCTAATGCTACAGGGTCTGCCTATGGGGGGGTCTGCCTTATACTACAGGGTCTGCCTAATACTACAGGGTCTGCCTATGGGGGGTCTGCCTAATGCTACAGGGTCTGCCTTATACTACAGTGTCCGCCTATGGGGGTGCTGCCTTATAGTACAGGGTCTGCCTATGAGGGTGCTGTCTTATACTGAAAAAAAAAGTATAGTATTTTCAGCTCACCCTTAGTTCATCTGTCCGATGTGGTAAGTATCCATCCGAGCACGGAAACGAAGTGTTGCTGCCACAACACTGGTCGACGTGTAGAGAAAGGAAATGTGGATCCAGCTCCAGGAATAAAATGTAAAAACTTTGTTAGTTCACATTAAAATGCTGCTGAGACATGACCGGCATAGTGGGTAAAGGAGAGCAACCAGCACCAGACTGGACGCGTTTCGAGCAACAAATGTGCCCTTAGTCCTCAGTATGCTGATAAAAACACAGGTTGCAATAAGTATGTTCACAGCAGGTGAGTACAATTAAAATGGACATGTGATATAAATACAAACGTGATAAACTCAACATAGTGAACAAATTAAAACTGCTTGATGAAAAGGTTGACAGAAGAATATGTAAATAAAGAACGTGCGATTACATAGAAAAAATGAAAATAATAAGGAAAGAAAAAAAAAAAAGAACCCACAAGATTCGTTAGTAATGGAGCATAATCTCCTTTCTAAGATTTAACCCCGAAGGGGCTCTGGTATTGAGTCTGAAAATCCAGAAAGCCTCCCTATCACGCAGTTTTTTTCCCGATCACCACCGCGTATATCTTTATGTATTTGCTCAATGGCAAATGTCTTAAGATGCATAGTTTGCCTGTTATGATTATTATTAATAAAGTGGTTAGATACATTGGATACATGTCGAAGTGTAGGATATACTATATCATAAAGATGTTCTCTGAATCTTTCTCTGAACTTCCTAATAGTAGATCCAACATACTGTAGAACAATTTACTTTCAGTACATTCAACAATGTAAACCACATGATCAGAGTTACAATTAAGAAATTTTTTTATGGGAAAAGTGGTTAAATTTTGTGAGCAATTAAAAAATGCGTTTTTTTTTCATGTAAGCACAAGTTTTACAGGAGTGCGAACCGCACTTGAAACAGCCTGTGATGGACAACCAATCTGCATGATTTTTAGTTTTTTTGGAATGTAAAAAACTAGGCGATAAAGCATTCCCCAATGTAGGGGCTCGTCTTGATACAATTCAGGCTGTGCTGAATGCACATTGCGAAGGGAATTTATGTTGGACACAGTATTTATTTGAGTGCGACTATCAATTACTGTAGGTTCAATGAGTTCTGACCTCTGTCTGGAATCAGCAATGTTAAAGGCTCTGTTCAAAGTCCAATTAGGATATTTTCTGTTTGATAATTGTTTTCTCACGGCTGAATGAGGATTCAAGACTGCAGTTTCTACGTGCTCTCAAGGCTTCACCTAAAGGAATCGACTGAATGGTATGTGGGGGATGGAAACTTTTAGCATGTAAAATGGTGTTACCTGCAGTTTCTTTTCGATATGTGTGACTTCTGATGTTTTCAGAAGGAATACCCTCAAGGCAAAGGTCCAGAAAATTAATACGATTTTTATTCCATAAATAAGTGAATTCTAGATTAAACGGATTGTTATTGATATAAAAAACAAAATTAGATATGGATTCCTGATCACCTTCCCACACAAGCAATAAATCATCAATGTATCTAGAATACCATTTGATGTTGTCCAAAAAAGGATTATTGTGAGAATAAATATAATGTTCTTCCCACCATGACATTGTTAGATTGGCGACTGAAGGGGAAAATTTAGCACCCATTGACACACCACTGGTTTGAATGAAAAATTTGCCATCAAATAGAAAATAATTACCGTATATACTCGAGTATAAGCCGACCCCCCTAATTTTGCCACAAAAAACTGGGAAAACTTATTGACTCGACTATAAGCCTAGGGTGGAAATGCAGCATTTACCGGAGAATTTCAAAAATAAAAATAGATCATTATATCTCCATAGATGTGCCATATAGTGCTCTTCACCGTTCATTATTTCCCCATAGCTGTGCCATATAGTGCTCTGCACAGTTCATTATTGCCCCATAGCTGTGCCATATAGTGCTCTGCACCGTTCATTATTTCCCCATAGCTGTGCCATATAGTGACGAATCCTGTGGGTTCTTGGAGCTGGATCCACATTTCCTTTCTCTACGCTGTCTTATACTACAGGGTCTGCCTATAGGGGTGCTGCCTTATAGTACAGGGTCTGCCGATAGGGGTGCTGCTTTATACTACAGGGTCTGCCTGCGGGTGCTACCTTATACTACAGGGTCTGCCTTTGGGGTGCTGCCTTATACTACAAAGTCTGCCTATAGGTCCTGCCTTGTGCTATAGAGTCTGCCTATGGGGGGTGCATTATACTATATTGAGGACTATCTGGTACATTATACTATATTGAGGACGATCTGGTGCATTATACTATATGGAGGCTATCTAGAGTGGAATCATACAGTGTGGGGATTACTGCTGGAGCCATCAGTTTGGAGGCTACTAAGGGGGCATTATACTGTGTATAAGAGAGCATCATGCTGTGTATAGGGGAGCTGTACAGGGGGGAGACTCGGGACTTTATTAAATGTAAAGTGGGCACTTATTGTTATAGGGGAACTCAGCTTACTGTGACTATCAAAGGGGCACACAGGGCAATATTACTTTCTAGGGGGCAAAATATGGGCACTGTTTTCTAGGGCACTTGCACTCGGCATTGCTATATTATAGAGGGGTGCCTTAGAATTTAGAGGGCACAGAGAACCACACAGCAGGAGCAGTAATAGGGATACATATGGCAACAGCGGCTCAGTATTGGGGTATCGGGTGGAGTAATAGGGACACATACGGCAGCAGCGGCTCAGTATCGGGGTATCAGGTCCAGTAATAGGGACACATATGGCAGCAGCAGCTCAGTATTGGGGTATCAGGGGCAATAATAGGGACACATACGGCAGCAGCGGCTCAGTATTGGGGTATAAGGTGCAGTAATAGGGACACATACGGCAGCAGCGGCTCAGTATTGGGGTATCAGGTGCAGTAATAGGGACACATACGGCAGCAACGGCTCAGTATTGTGGTATCAGGGCAGTAATAGGGATACATACGGCAGCAGCGGCTCAGTATTGTGGAATCAGGGGCAGTAATAGGGATACATACGGCAGCAGTGGCTCAGTATTGGGGTATCACGGGCAGTAATAGGGACACATACTGCAGCAGCTGCTCAGTATTGGGGTATCGGGTGCAGTAATAGGGACACATACGGCAGCAGCGGCTCAGTATTGGGGTATAAGGTGCAGTAATAGGGACACATACGGCAGCAGCGGCTCAGTATTGGGGAATCAGGTGCAGTAATAGGGACACATACGGCAGCAACGGCTCAATATTGTGGTATCAGGGCAGTAATAGGGATACATACGGCAGCAGCGGCTCAGTATTGGGGTATCAGGGGCAGTAATAGGGACACATACTGCAGCAGCTGCTCAGTATTGGGGTATCGGGTGCAGTAATAGGGACACATACTGCAGCAGCTGCTCAGTATTGGGGTATCGGGTGCAGTAATAGGGACACATACTGCAGCAGTGGCTCAGTATCGAGGTATCAGGTGCAGTAATAGGGTCACATACGGCAGCAGTGGCACAGTATTGGGGTATCAGGTGCAGTAATAGGGACACATACGGCAGCAGCTGCTCAGTATAGGGGTATCAGGTGCAGTATTAGGGACACATACGGCAGCAGTGGCACAGTATTGGGGTATCAGGTGCAGTAATAGGGTCACATACGGCAGCAGCTGCTCAGTATAGGGGTATCAGGTGCAGTATTAGGGACACATACGGCAGCAGTGGCACAGTATTGGGGTATCAGGTGCAGTAATAGGGACACATACTGCAGCAGCGGCTCAGTATTGGGGTATCAGGTGCAGTAATAGGGACACATATGGCAGCAGCGGCTCAGTATTGGGGTATCAGCAGGATGAGGAGTTTGTGCAGGTTGGGAATAGATGGTGATGGGGCTGGAATATGAGAAGTGAAATGTGTCTTTGTTGTATTCTCCACAGCCGAGTCGTGGCTGGAAGAAGTTGTCATGTCGGTCTGGGCCAGATGGAAAAGACGGGAAAAGTGATGACTCCATCATAAAGAATGTCAGTGGTAAGTTATTATCTGTAACTGTGCTGTGTTCTGTAGGGCTGGTATCTACCACTGACCATATGGCGGTAATATCCATATTGGTCTTTATATAGAGATTATCTTCAGTAACAGCGCGGTCATCTGCTGAGGTTCTCCTCCACTATTAGGGCGCATCACCGAGTTGTAATCAAGGTTACCTGTTTAGGGGCCCACTCAGAAGTTTCGCCCCCCCTGAGCCAAAACTCTAGCTAAGCCTCTGATCACTGAGCTTGATTGGCCAGCAAGCTCGCCTGACCTTATCCCCATAGAGAGTCTACGGGGTATTGTCAAGAGGAAGATATGACACCAGACCCAACAATGCAGACAATCTGAAGGCTGCTATCAGCCTGGGCTTCCATAACACCTGAGCAGTGCCACAGGCTGATCGCCTCCATGCCACGCTGCATTGATGCAGAAGGAGCCCAGACCAAGTATTGAGTGCATTTACTAAATATACATTTCAGTACACCAACATTTCAGATTTTAAAATCTTTTTTTCAAGCTGGTGTTATAAAGTATTCTAATTTACTGAGATAATGACTTTTGGGTTTTCATTGGCTGTAAGCCATAATCATCAACATTAATAGAAATAAACACTTGAAATACATCACTCTGTTTGTAATGACTCTATATAATATATGATTTTCACTTTTTGTATTGAAGAACTGAAATAAATTAACTTTTTGATGATATTCTAATTTTGTGAGAAGCACCTATAATTAAATTTGTTCTCTTTTTTAATGCTAATTGTATATGTTTGGTCCTGATACATGCACATTCTCTTTATAGTACCACTTTTTGTCTTTTTATTGAATAAAGATATACCTTTTATTATTATATTTCTTGTCTGGATGATTCTTGGCTTTCCATGGTTTTAAGGTTTTTGGTTGGTTCTTTCTAAAATTCCACTTTGTATGCTTGTGGTTTATTAAACTCCAATATTTTTTTTATGCATGTTCGCCATATACTTCCATGAATTCTTCTCTCGTATCTGCACAATATATCCATTGTTATCTATATGTATAACATAAGAAGGTGTCCTTTCGAGATTTGACAAATGGAAGCATTGCTAGTGACTAGTGGCTGACCGTGTGCTCTCTTGATCTATAGGTCTGACACTGGTAATGCCTCTTTTCATGTAACATAATCTGTGGAGACAGATACTCATGGAGATGAGTGAGTATACTCGTTGCTTGGGTTTTCCCGAGCACGCTTGGGTGGTCTCCAAGTATTTGTGAGTGCTCGGAGATTTAGTTTTCCTTGCCGCAGCTGCATGATTTGCGACTACTAGACAGCTTGAAAACGTGGGGATTCCCTAGCAACCAGACAACCTCCACATGTACTCAGCCTGGCTAGCAGCCATAAATCATGCAGCTGCATCAACAAAAACTAAATCTGTGAGCAGTCACAAATACTCTGAGACCACCCGAGCGTGCTCTGGAAAACCCGAGCAACGAGTACACTCGCTCCTCACTAATGGAGATCTATGTCTGGCCTCGTAGATCTGAACAGCTCATTTATATATTAAGAAAAACTACATTTTTTTGGAACAAGACATTGTGTATCACAGATATCAGGGTTATCATTGTACTCAAGTTTCTTGCCTGAGGAGGTGGTGATGGTGAACTCAGTCGAGGGGTTCAAGAGAGGCCTGGATGTCTTCCTGGAGCGTAACAATATTGTATCTTACAATTATTAGGTTCTTTAGAAACACGTAGATCCGGGGATTTATTCTGACGGAATATAGGATGGACTGGATGGATAAATGTCTTTTTTTCAGCCTTGCTAACTATGTTAAGTTTTTATTGCAAGGACTTTGTATGTTCTTTCCGTGTTTGCGTGGGTTTCTTCCGGGCACTCCAGTTTCCTCCCACATTCCAAAGACATACTGATAGGAAATTTAGATTGTGAGCCCCATCGGGGACAGCGATGATAATGTGTGCAAACTGTAAAGCGCTGCGGAGTATGTTAGCGCTATATGAAAATAAAGATTATTATTATTGACTGCAATCCCTATATGGATGGCTTAGGAGGGATGATCCTACTGAAAATTCCCTTTAACGTGTATCTTTACAGAAGCATATGTTAAGTTCAGTTTGAGAGGCCTTATTCTTATAATGTAATATGAATGTTAAAATAATTCCCTAAATGCATTGTGATGATTATTATGCATGTAGGGTTTTTGTTCCACCTCTTTCCCACCTTCTACTTTCTGCACTCTGGTGTCTTGTATATCTCATTGAGCTGTTTCATGTATTCCACTAGGTGGCAGTAGAAGAACATTAATTTGACCAATTTAAAACCAGAGCCTCATTCTTCAGGCTTAGCCTTCTCCATTGTTTTCATTGTCTTGGCCAAAAGTCTATACTCAATTCTGAGCAAATAACTAAAACAAACAAACAAACAATTTATTTTTCTTTATAAATCATAGCATTTTTAAAACATCACTATGTCCACATTTTTCCATTTGTATGTTTTTAATAAAGAACTAGAACTCTAGTGCCACCTATTGGAAGTTAGCAATCCTACAAGTCAATGTTGACCCTTTACCGAGCTTTGTCACATGACTTAGGATAACCAGAATCTCCATCTGCAGACACAGTGTTTCAGGGTACCGCTCCTCGTCAGTGCAAAGCGGAGATCTGGTTTGGCTGTGTGAGAGGTGTCCGACCGATATCCAAGAAGTATCGTTTCTCCTTGCGGAGATTGACATGCTAAGCATGCCAAGATGAGGATACTTAAAGCCGCAATGCTCGTTTGCAAAATATGTAAATTGTCTCTTCAGAGAGGAGGAGAACTAGAACTCTAGTCCCACCTATTGGAAGGTAGCAATCCTACATGTCAATGTCGACCCTTTAACGAGCCTTGTCACACAACTTAGGATAATAGCCAAACCAGAATCTCAATTTGCAGACACCATGTTTCGGGGTACTGCCCCTCACAAGTGCAAAGTGGAGATCTGCTTTGGCTGTGTGAGAGGTATCTGAACGATATCCAAGAAGTATCGTTTCTCCTTGCAGAGATTGACATACTAAGCATGACGAGATGAGGAGACTTAAAGCCACAATGCTCCTCTGGGAAATATGCTAATTATGCAAATTGTCTCTTCAGAGAGGAAGAGAACTAGAACTCTAATGCGACCTATTGGAAGTAGCAGTCCTACAAGTCAATGTCGACCCTTTACCGAGCCTTGTCACATGATTTAGGATAATAGTCAAACCAGAATCTCAATTCAGCTAGTCGGATCCGGCAAAAAATGGATCTGTCGCATCAGTTTTTCACAATCTGCGACGCATCCGTTTTTTTCAAAATTTGACGGATTGCGACTGATGGCAAAAAGCTGATGTGTGAAAGGGGCCTTAGCATGTCAATCTCAGCAAGGAGAAATTATGTTTCTTGGATATCGGTCGGACGCCTCTCACACAGCCAAACCAGATCTCCACTTTGCACTGACGAGGGGCAGTACCCCGAAACACAGTGTCTGCAAATTGAGATTCTGGTTTGGCTATTATCCTAAGTCATGTGACAAGGCTCATTAAAGGGTTGACATTGACTTGTATGATTGCTAACTTCCAATAGGTGGCACTAGAGTTCTAGTTTTCTTCCTCTCTGAAAAGACAATTTGCATAATTAGCATATTTCCCAGGGGAGCATTGTGGCTTTAAGTCTCTTCATCTCGGCATGCTTAGCATGTCAATCTCTGCAAGTAGAAACAATACTTCTTGGATATCGGTCGGACGCCTCTCACACAGCCAAACCAGATCTCTACTTTGCACTGATGAGGGGCAGTACCCAGAAGTACAGTGTCTCCAAATTGAGATTCTGGTTTGGCGATTATCCTAAGTCATGTGACAAGGCTCGTTAATGGGTCGACATTGACTTGTAGGTTTGCCACCTTCCCATAGGTGGGACTAGAGTTCTAGTTCTCTTCCTCTCTGAAGAAACAATTTGCATATTTCCCAGAGGAGCATTGTGGCTTTAAGTCTCCTCATCTCGGCATACTTAGCATGTCAATCTCCACAAGGAGAAACGATACTTCTTGGATATATGTTTAATAAATTGACTTTTTTTTGTCTCTGAAAGTCAGTTTCACATCAGATGGCCTACAGTTAGTAGCAGTTCTAACTGCACAAAAAAAACTTTCCAAATCACTTTAGATTTAAACAGATACAACGTTTATCATTACTTGTCTATCATGTAGATGTTTTACGATTTTTTTTCCAAATATTAGAAAATTCATTTTCACTATAGGAAAAACAACATTGAAGCCTGCGTTTGTCTGCAACATGGAGCAATTTTTAAAGCAAGATAAGATTATTTTTTTTTTACAGATACCTTTTTTAAATCATAATTAGACAAAAGTAAAATGTTGGTATAACTGCATTTATCGTGATAATGGAGTTCCCATGTGTACTGCTATTGGAGAGGTGCCCGCCACACATATACGGAGCTCTATTGATTCAAATTGAAGTTTCAGTAATTGCTCATCCATCATGTGGTCACTTTTTTAAAAACTGTAGAAATGAACGGTGGTAACCACTTTGCCTCCGATAAGTGGTCTTCACTATTGACGTATTGGTCATGTACAGTATCAGCTTGCATTTATAGTATGTTCAGACCCCCTTTGGCTTTCAGGAACTGCTTCCATTTTGCGTGGCTTAGCTTCCCCTAAGTGCTGAACTTTTTCTGCAGTAGCATTGGCCCATGGGGGATAGAATAACTTTTCACTGTGGCTGCAGATTAGAATGGAGGTACTGAACATTCTGAAAAACCCATTATAACATGTACCAGAGAAACCCTAAATGATTAAGAGTGGGAGATTGTGGAAACCAGAGAAGTAAGAGATCTTGCTATCGTGTTCCTAGAACCAGCCCATGACTATACGACCATTGTCGTAAAATGTCCTTCCACCATAGGGTAAACAGCTGCCGTGAAGAGATGACTACAATGCTTGGGTAAGCCCAGTACTGGTGAACACATTGTGTGCCTAGATTCATTGACTTAACTATTCTACCACCACCGATTTGAACTGCTGACCCTTCACAGGAGAGGTTCATCGATTCATGCAGCTTGCGCCAAATTCTGCAGTCCTCGCTTTCCTTAGGCAATAATGACAATGGAGCTAGTTGTCTTTCGTGATTTGTATGATGACTTGATCATTAGGACATCCTAATTGGAGTATCAGTAGTTTTATTTGGCTGTAATTTGCTTGACTAAGCATTGTCAGTTAGTTCAAACAATTCTTGCCATCCTTCCCTAACTCTCTTCGTCAGCAAGTTATCTACATCCACAGGATCCCCTTTAGCTGGACTTCTTTCCTTGAACACACCAATACATTCTCGGTATACTCATGAGAAAACCTCTCCAGGTCGTCTGTTTTTGAGATGGTGCCAAACTCTGACTATCATTGCGTCTAAGGCAAAAGAGGGATTCTTCTTTGAAGAGGATATACCTCTATTCCAGCCTCCAGTCTCCATCTGGAGACCATGTGGGCAACACCATGAGGAAGCTTTTGCAAGGCAATATCACACTGGTCCTACTCCCAAGATTATGATGTGGGGTGGCATAATGAAAGGAAGCTCAATCTGTATAGTCTTCATTCCAGGTACAGCAACAGATTGATTTGTTGGTAGAAGCAGTGGTGCAGATATGTCACCATTTACTAACATGACATTGCCATCATTACAACATTGAGGTCGGCTGACACACGTTGAGGAATAAATACCAGAGGCTAGGACCATCCCGATTGGGTACAACTTATTGCAGTGGGATGACTTTTACGCTTTTTTGAGCAAAACAGTATTAACTAAGTACCCATGTTATTTACATCTACTATTACTATTCACATACTACAGGGTATATACAGGGTATATGTTCGTTTTGTTTTTATCTTAGTCACATGACAATGGACAAATCCTAACTCCCACAGCCATCATCAGATGGAAAAGATACATTAAAGGCATGGAGCTGAGTTAAAATTGTCATAGTCTGTCATAAGTCGTTAAGGGCTTAAAGTGGGTGTAACATCTCCAGAATAATTAGAATATGTTGGTGACTTCCAGCTGACTTAACAGGAGGTCCTACCAAATCCATTGTAATCTTCTCAAAGGGGGCTTCAATTATTGATAAGGCACTAAAGAACTCCTAAAGTGTGATAAGGGGTTGTGTATCTGACACTTTGGGCAAACTCACAATATATCTTTAGCTCTTCATATACCCCTGGCCAATAAAATTTATGCAGGATCTGGTCTTTTGTTTTATTGTAGGCTATGTGACACCCTAGCAAATGTGAATGAGCTGGAAACATGACCTTTTGGCAATGAGATTTAAGAACTATTAGCTGCAGCACAATTTGTCAATGCTCCTTATTTACACTGTATAACAAGTCATTTTGTACTGCAAAATGTGGAAATAATTTCTCAGCCCTAGGTTCTTTGGGTTCCCATTTTTACCCTTTCTTGTGCATGGGATATTGTGAGGTCTCTGAGTAGGGCTGCCCAAAAAATATATTTAGAGACTGGCAAGTCAGTGAAGACTGATTTCAGGTAGGTCCTCACCAACATTTCAGGTGGGTCCTCACCAACATTTTCAGGAAAAAACTGTAAGGCTGGTGTCATACTTGCAACTGCAATGCGAGAAATTTGCGTGCATCTCTCGCTTCAATAACCGGCACTGCCTGCTGGCACTCGGGACCGGCGTGTGCGGCTGCATGTATTTCTATGCAACTGATTTCTCCGGTATGAACCACTGACGGCAGTGCCGGGTATTGAGGCGAGAGACTCGTGTGAGTTTCTCGCATTGCAGTTGCAAGTGTGACACCGGCATAAGGGAGATTTCTCACTTTCACCTGAGGTCACCACTAATGTTTGTACATCTCCAAGTTCACTCAGAGACATACAGCTCTGACAAAAATTAAGAGACCACCACATCAAAACCCTGTCATGGGCAGCCCAATCTCCAGACCTGAACCCCATTTGAAAACTTCTGGAATGTAATCAAGAAGATGATGGATAGTCACAAGCCATCAAACAAAGAAGAACTGCTTACATCTTTGCACCAGAAGCAGTGTGAAAGACTGGTGGAAAGCATGCCAAGACGCATGAAAGCTGTGATTAAAAATCATGGTTATTCCACAAAATATTGATTTCTGAACTCTTCCTGAGTTAAAACATTAGTATTGTTGTTTCTAAATGATTATGAACTTGTTTTCTTGGCATTATTTGAGGTGCTCAGTGAAAGCACTGAGGTTTTTATTTTTAATTTTGAACATTTTTCTTTGTCAGAAAGAAAATACAAAATTTATTGCTTGGAAATTCAGAGGCATGTTGTCAGAAGTTTATAGAATAAAAGAACAATTTACATTTTCCTCAAAAATATACCTATAAAGAGAAAAATCAGACAAACTGGACTTTTTGTAGTGGTCTCTTTATTTTTGCCAGAGCTGTAGCTACATACTGCCTATGATTTGAAATCCTAGCCTCAGTAATAAGAACTTAATACAAAAAAATACAATATAAGTCAAATACCCCCTGCAGAGAATGGTGTGAGGCCCCGACGCACGTTTCAGCATATAGCCTTCTTCTGGGGTATATTTACCCCTTAGTGAGAGAGCCAATTTGGTACTTAATGACCGAGCCAATTTGTACAATTCTGACCACTGTCACTTTATGAGGTTATAACTCTGGAACGCTTTAACGGATCCCGCTGATTCTGAGAATGTTCGTTTTGTGACATATTGTACTTCATGTTAGTGGTAACATTTCTTCGATATTACTTGCTATTATTTATGAAAAAAACGTATATATGGCAAAAAAATTTAAAATTTTGCAATTTTCAAACTTTGAATTGGAAGGGCCTTAAATCAGAGAGATATGTCACACAAAAAAGTTAATAAATAACATTTCCCACATGTCTACTTTACATCAGCACAATTTTGAAAACAATTTTTTTTTGTTAGGAAGTTATAAGAGTTAAAAGTTGACCAACGATTTCTCATTTTTACAACAAAATTTACAAAACCATTTTTTTAGGGACCATCTCACATTTAAAGTCACTTTGAGGGGTGTACATGACAGAAAATACCCAAACTTGTCACCATTCTAAAAACTACACCCCTCAAGGTGCTCAAAACCACATTCAAGAAGTTTATTAACCCTTGACGTGCTTCACAGCAACTGAAACAATGTGGAAGGAAAAAATGAACATTTAACTTTTTTTGCAATCATTTTACTTCAGAACCATTTTTTTTCATTTTAACAAGGGTAAAAAGAGAAAATGAACCACAAAATTTGTTGTGCAATTACTCCTGAATACGCCGATACCCTATATGTGGGGGTAAACCACTGTTTGGGCGCACGGCAGGGCTTGGAAGAGAAGGAGCGCCGTTTGACTTTTTCAATGCAGAAATGGCTGGAATTGAGATCAGACACCATGTTGCGTTTGGAGAGCCCCTGATGTGCCTAAACAGTGGAAACCCCCCACACGTGACACCATTTTGGAAACTAGACCCCTTAAGGAACTTATCGAGATGTGTGTTGAGCACTTTGAACCCAAAAGTGCTTCACAGAAGTTTATAACATAGAGCCGTGAAAATAAAAAAAATCGAATTTTTTACACAAAAATGATCTTTTTGCCCACAAATTCTTATTTTCACAAGGGTAACAGGAGAAATTAGACCACAACAGTTGTTGTGCAATTTCTCCTGAGTATGTCGATACCCCATAAGTTGGGGTAAACCGTTGTTTGGGCGCACGGCAGAGCTTGGAAGAGAAGGAGCACCGTTTGACTTTTTCAATGCAGAATTGGCTGGAATTGAGATCGGATGTCATGTCGCGTTTGGAGAGCCCCCGATGTGCCTAAAGAGTAGAAATCCCCACAAGTGACACTATTTTGGAACCTAGACCCTTTATCGAGCTTGTCTAGATGTGTGGTGAGCACTTTAAACCCCCAGGTGCTTCACAGAAGTTTATAACGTAGAGCCGTGAAAATAAAAAATCACATTTTGTCTACAAAAATGATCTTTCCGCCCCCAAATTTTTATTTTCACAAGGGTAACAGGAGCAATTAGACCCGAAAAGTTGTTGTGCAATTTGTTGCTTCCCCATATGTGGGGGTAAGCCACAGTTTCGGCGCATAGCAGAGATTGGAAGAGAAGGAGTTCCTTTTGACTTTTTCAATGCAGAATTGGTGTTTGGAGAGCCCCTGATGTGACTAAACAGTAGAAGACCCCCACAAGTGACCCCATTTTGGAAACTAAACCCATTAAGGAACTTATCTAGAACCCCCAAGTGCTTCACAGAAATTTATAATGTAGAGCCGTGAAAATAAAAAAATCCTTTTTTTTCCTCAAAAATGATTTTTTAGCTCGCAATTTTTTTATTTTCTCAAGGGTAACAGGAGAAATTGGACCCCAAAATTTGTTGTCCAGTTTGTCCTGAGTAGGCTGATGCCCCATATGTGGGGGGGACCACTGTTTGGGCACACATCGGGGCTCAGAAGGGAAGTAGTGACGTTTTAAAATGCAGAATTTGATGGAATGGTCTGCGGGCATCATGTTGCATTTGCAGAGCTCCTGATGTACCTAAACAGTAGAAACCCCCCCACAAGTGACCCCATTTTGGAAACTAGACCCCCCAATGATCTTATCTAGATGTGTGTTGAGCACTTTGAACGCCCAAGTGCTTCACAGAAGTTTATAAAGCAGAATCGTGAATATATATTTTTATTTCCACAAAAATGATTTTTTTAGCTCCCAATTTTTTATTTTCCCAAGGGTAACAGGAGAAATTGGACCCCAAAATTTGTTGTCCAATTTGTTCTGAGTACGCTGATACCCCATATGTGGGGGGACCACTGTTTGGGCACACATCAGGGCTCAGAAGGGAAGTAGTGACGTTTTAAAATGCAGACTTTGATGGAATGGTCTGCGGGTGTCATGTTGCATTTTCAGAGCCCCTGATGTACCTAAACAGTAGAAATCCCCCCACAAGTGACCCCATTTTGGAAACTAGACCCCCCAAGGAATTTATCTAGAAGTGTGTTGAGCACTTTGAACGCCCAAGTATTTCACAGAAGTTTATAATGCAGAGTCGTGAATATATATATTTTTTTCCACAAAAATGATTTTTTAGCTCCCAATTTTTTATTTTCCCAAGGGTAACAGGAGAAATTGGACCTCAAAATTTGTTGTCTAATTTGTTCTGAGTATACAGATACCCCATATGTGGGGGGACCACTGTTTGGGCACACATCAGGGCTCAGAAGGGAAGTAGTGACGTTTTAAAATGCAGACTTTGATGGAATGGTCTGTGGGTGTCATGTTGCATTTTCAGAGCCCCTGATGTACCTAAACAGTAGAAACCCCCCACAAGTGAGCCTATTTTGGAAACTAGACCCCCCAAGGACCCTATCTAGATATGTCGTGAGCATTTTGAACGCCCAAGTGCTTCACAGAAGTTTGATGCAGAGCCATGAAAATAAAAAATCATTTTTTCCCCACAAAAATAATTTTTAGCCCCCAATTTTTTTTTATTTTCGCAAGGGTAACAGGAGAAATTGGACCCCAAAATTTGTTGTCCAATTTGTTCTGAGTACGCTGATACCCCATATGTGGGGGGACCACTGTTTGGGCACACATCAGGGCTCAGAAGGGAAGTAGTGACGTTTTAAAATGCAGACTTTGATGGAATGGTCTGCGGGTGTCATGTTGCATTTTCAGAGCCCCTGATGTACCTAAACAGTAGAAATCCCCCCACAAGTGACCCCATTTTGGAAACTAGACCCCCCAAGGAATTTATCTAGAAGTGTGTTGAGCACTTTGAACGCCCAAGTATTTCACAGAAGTTTATAATGCAGAGTCGTGAATATATATATTTTTTTCCACAAAAATGATTTTTTAGCTCCCAATTTTTTATTTTCCCAAGGGTAACAGGTGAAATTGGACCTCAAAATTTGTTGTCTAATTTGTTCTGAGTATACAGATACCCCATATGTGGGGGGACCACTGTTTGGGCACACATCAGGGCTCAGAAGGGAAGTAGTGACGTTTTAAAATGCAGAATTTGATGGAATGGTCTGTGGGTGTCATGTTGCATTTTCAGAGCCCCTGATGTACCTAAACAGTAGAAACCCCCCACAAGTGAGCCTATTTTGGAAACTAGACCCCCCAAGGACCCTATCTAGATATGTTGTGAGCATTTTGAACGCCCAAGTGCTTCACAGAAGTTTGATGCAGAGCCATGAAAATAAAAAATCATTTTTTCCCCACAAAAATGATTTTTTAGCCCCCAATTTTTTTTTATTTTCGCAAGGGTAACAGGAGAAACTGGACCTCAAAAGTTGTTGTCCAATCAGTCCTGAGTATGCTGATACCCCATATGTGGGGGTAAACCACTGTTTGGGTGCACGGCAGAGCTCAGAAGGGAGGGAGCACCAATTAACTTTTGTGCGTAAAATTGGCTGTCGCATTTGGAGACCCCCTGATGTTCCTAAACAGTGGAAACCCCCCAATTCTAACGCCAACCGTAACCCCAACACACCCCTAATGCTAATCCCAACCCAATCCATAACCCTAATCAAAACCCTAACCCCAAAACACCCCTAACCCTAATCGCAACCCTAACCCTAATCAAATCCCTAAGTTCAACACACCCCTAATCATCTCAACCCTAACCTTAACCCTAATGCCAACCTTAACCCTAATACCAACCCTAACCTTAATCCAAACCCTAATCCCAACCCTAACCCCAACTCTAACCCTAACTTTAGCCCCAACCCTAACCCTAACTTTAGCCCTAACCCTAGCCCTAACCCTAACTTTAGCACCAACCCTAGCCCTAACTTTAGCCCTAACCCTAACTTTAACACCAACCCTAACCCTAGCCCTAACTTCAGCCCCAACCCTAACCCTAACTTTAGCACCAACCCTATAGCTAGCCCTAACCCTAACTTTATCCCCAACCCTAACCCTAACTTTAGCCCCAACCCTAACCCTAACTTTAGCCCAACCCTAACCCTAACTTTAGCCCCAACCCTAACCCTAACTTATAGCCCCAACCCTAAACCTAGCCTTAACCCTAACTTTAGCACCAACCCTAACCCTAACTTTAGCCCAACCCTAACCCTAACTTTAGCACCAGCCCTATCCCAAGCCCTAACCCTAACTCTAAACCTAACCCTAGCCCTAACCCTAATCCTAGCCCTAACCCTAACCCGAAAATAGAAATATATACATTTTTTTTTATTTTATCATTTTTTCCTAACTAAGGGGGTGATAAAGGGGGGGTTAGTTACTATTTTTTTATTTTGATCACTGTGATAGGATCTCACAGTGACCAAAATAAAACAAGAGGAAGCTCACTGCGCATGCACCCGCCATTTTCTTCGTGGAGGAAGAAGCCAGGGGCCAGGAGGGGACGCAGGAGGACCCAGGGACACAGGTAAGTATGACAGGGTCCCCGAATCCCCCTATTTCTCTGTCCTCTGATGTGCGGTCACATCAGAGGACAGAGAATGGCATGCAGCTTTTTTTTCTTTTTGTGTTCGCCGGTAAACGGTTAGTTACCGGCGATTGCAAAACAGGGGTCGGTAAAAACCGACCCTGATCATGTTCTTTGGGGTTTCTAATACCCCCGGCAGCCGAGACCCCAAAAATCTGCCGGGTGCCAGCCGGCGGGCGCACTGCGCATGCGCCCCTCCATTTTTTTCCCGGAAAAAGATAGCGGTGCCCATCGGGAGACACGAGGAACATCGGGGGAGACGGATGAGTATCGGGGGGCTATCGGGGACCCCATTTCTCTGTCCTCTGATGTGTGATCACATCGGTGGACAGAAAAATTAAATGGGAAATCGCGTTTTTTTTTTTGGCGGCCGCCGGCAAACAGGTATTTACCGGCAATCGCAATCCGGGGGTTGGTAAAAAACGACCCGAATCATGTTCTCTAGGGTCTCGGCTACCCCCGTCAACTGAGAAAATCCGACTCTGGGGGGCACTATACACTT
Source organism: Ranitomeya imitator (assembly GCF_032444005.1). NCBI lineage: Eukaryota > Metazoa > Chordata > Amphibia > Anura > Dendrobatidae > Ranitomeya > Ranitomeya imitator. The sequence goes on from NC_091284.1 coordinate 402,055,616, forward strand.
TTTCCACAGCGCCGTTAATTAACGGCGCTGTGGTTTAAGTAGCCTTAACTGCTGCCGCTAAAAGGCGTATCGGCGGTCGTTAAGGGGTTAAATGATTGTCCCAGCCATATTGCACCAAACACCTGTACTTGATTTGAACAGTGATTCTGTACTGACAAAGTCCCATTAAGGACCTGTTTTTTTTACAGGAAATGGGCATTCCGTGGGCTAATTCACTAAACTATTACAAATGGTGAAGGCTGTGTTAGTCCAAAAATATAGCATTAGACTTATCGGTAATTCATTTTTTTAGGAATCCTCCATGACAACACCACAGGAGGATTATTCTGCCTTTTATCAGAATCAAAACAATAAGGAAGCAGAGTTTTAATCCGTAGAGGTGCGAAGGACTGTTCTTCACTATCTTCAATGGTCAAAAACCTGGAGAAAGGACCAGAATCTCTTTGTTTAGTACTGCTTTCAGAACAAAGGCAAGATGGCATCAAAGGGTACCATTCCTACCGGGATCAAAAGAGCAATGTGTGGAGAATATAGAAATCAAAGTCTATCGCCACTAGAAAACTTTACAGCTCATTCTACCCAGGCCATAGCTGTCTCCTGGGCTGAAACAGGAAGTGCTTCCATCAAACAAATCTGCAGAGTCACTACCTGGTTCTTGGCCTATACCTTGTCTAAACATTATAGATTAGACGTAATGTCTAACAAAGACTTAGCCTTTGGGAGGAAAGTTCTCCACGTTATTGTCCCTCCCTAACATTATGTGTTCCTATTCCTCCTGTGGTGCTTTCATGGAGGGTGATTTGAGAAAATAGAATTAGACTTACCAATAATTAATTTTCTAGGAACCCTTCACAACAGCATGGGTAATTCCCACCCTCATTTGTATTTAATTATATTACTTAAATTTGTTATTGCCAAATAAATCGCCGAAGCATTCATACCGGTGTGGGTCTTTAGAAAAACACTGAAAATGGAAAGTGGGGAGGGGCTATTTGACCTCTATGTGTTTCCTATCCCTATTAGAGTCGGGAGTCAACCTCTGAGATATGTGGAACTCCGAATTCAGGCAGAATTGATGGATACAAACAGAAAATAATTTTGTCTTCCAGAATCTTTAGGTAGGGTTCTCTGATCAAAAGGGCTTGAAGTTCACCGACCATCTTAGCTTTTTTTCTGACAAAAAATGGTCAAAATAAAAAAAAAACAGTGCTTTCGGACCTCAAATAATGCAAAACAAGTTCATAATCATTTAGAAACAGCAATACTAATGTTTTAACTCAGGAAGAGTTCAGAAATCAATATTTTGTGGAATAACCATGATTTTTAGTAACAGCTTTCATGCGTCTTGGCATGCTTTCCACCAGTCTTTCACACTGTTCTGGTGCAAAAATGTAAGCAGTTCTTCTTTGCTTGATGGCTTGTGACTATCCATCATCCTCTTGATTAGATTCCTGAGGTTTTCAATGGGGTTCAGGTCTGTAGATTGGGCTGCCCATGACAGGGTTTTGATGTAGTGGTCTCTCAATTTTTGCCAGAGCTGTATATTACACCATAGTATACTGTGTGATATTTATTATATGTTCATGTTCTCACACAGTCACAAGTCATTATTGTGTGTGTGTATATATATATATATATATATATATATATATATATATATATATATATATACATATATATACAGTATATACAGTGGGTACAGAAAATATTCAGACCCCTTTACATTTGTCACTCTTTGTTCCATTGCAGCCATTTGGTAAATTCAAATGTAGAAGTTTTTGCAATTTATTAAAAAAGAAGAGCTGAAATATCACATGGTCATAAGTATTCAGACCCTTTGCTCAGTATTGAGTAGAAGGATTCTTTTGCACTAGTACAGCCATGAGTCTTCTTGGGAATGATGGAACAAGTTTTTCACACCTAGATTTGGGGATCCTCTGCCATTCTTCCTTGCAGATCCTCTCCAGCTCTGTCAGGTTGGATGGTGAATGTTGGTGGTCAGCAATTTTCAGGTCTCTCCAGAGATGCTCAATTGGGTTTAGTTCAGGGCTCTGGCTGGGCCAGTCAAGAATGGTCACAGAGTTGTTATGACGCCACTCCTTTGTTATTTTAGCTGTGTGCTTAGAGTCATTGTCTTGTTGGAAGGTGAACCTTCGGCCAAGTCTGAGGTCTAGAGGTTTTCATCCAGGATATCTCTGTACTTGGCCGCATTCATGTTTCCTTCAATGGCAATGAATCGTCCTGTCCCTGCAGCTGAAAAACACCCCCCATAGCATGATGCTGCCACCACCATGTTTCACTGTTGGGATTGTATTGGGCAGGTGAAAAGCAGTGCCTGGTTTTCTCCACACATACCGCTTAGAATTATCACCAAAAAGGTCTATCTTCATCTCATCAGACCAGAGAATCTTATTTCTCATAGTTTGGGAGTCCTTCATGTGTTTTTTTTTAGCAATCTCTATGCGAGCTTTTATATGTATTGCACTGAGGAGGGGCTTCCATCGGGCCAATCTGACATAAAGGCCCAACTGGTGGAGGGCTGCAGTGATAGTTGACTTTCTCCCATCTCCCTACTGCATCTCTGGAGCTCAGCCACAGTGATCTTGGGGTTTTTCTCCCACGATTGCTCAGTTTGGATGGACGGCCAGGTCTAGGAAGACTTCTGGTTGTCCCTAACTTCTTGCATTTAAAGATTATGGAGGCCATTGTGCTCTTAGGAACTTTGAGTACTCTTTTGTAACCTTGGCCAGATTTGGGCCTTGCTACAATTCTGTCTCTAAGCTCCTTGGCCAGTTCCTTTGACCTCATGATTCTCATTTGGTCTGACATGCACTGTGAGCTGTGAGGTCTTATATAGACAGGTTTGTGCCTTTCCAAATCAATTCATATCAGTTTAATTAGCACAGCTGGACTCCAATGAAGGAGTAGAACCATCTCAAGAAGGATCACAAGGAAATGGACAGTGTGTGACTTAAATATGAGTGTCTGGGCAAAGGGTCTGAATACTTATGACCACGTGATATTTCAGTTTTTCTTTTTTATTAAATTTGCAAAAATTTCTACATTTCTGGGTTTATTTTCAGTCAAGATGGGGTGCAGAGTGTACATTAATGAGAAAAAAATGAACTATTTTGAATTTACCAAATGGCTGCAATGAAACAAAGAGTGAACAATTTAAAGGGGTCGGAATACTTTCCATACCCACTGTATATAGTGTATTTATCTATATAGAAATAATTATATGGCACATTCCTTTTCTAAGGTTGCTTTACCTGTCTTGCGTGCATTATTTCATCTTCTCTTTATATTGTTTTCAATGTAGTGGTTCGATTCCCTTGTATAACTTGTACATTTTACATGCATACAGTTTGGCTCAAATATAATTTTTCTTAGTACGTCCCTTGGAAGAGATGAAATGGTCAGCATAAACAAGGTCTGGAAATGCAGAGACATCACCCTTGCTACCAAGTGTAGATTGGTCAGCGCAATTGTTTTCACAACAGCAACATATGGATGTGAGACCTGGACCCTCAAGATGGCTGACAGCAAGAAAATTGATGCATTTGAACTTTGGTACTGGAGTAGACTTCTACAGATTTCATGGTTATAATGGCTATGTGTTTTGAATACATTTAGCTTTGTAAAAGTTTAGGAGTGGAGCATTAGGGTTTGGTATCAGCACAGGGTCGAGATTTGCTTATTAAAATTGGTAATTCCCTATGATTGCCATCATCCTTGTTTTTTACGTTTAATCCTATACCTAGCATGTGAAAATGAGTTAAATGTTATGTTCCGTTGAGGCACATACAACACATTGTTAAATCTTCCCTGCTGTGTGTAGAGAACTTCTTATTCTCCTGCCGACTGCCAAATAACATCTCCCACTATGTCTGAGCATTTAAAAAAAAAAGGCATATAGTCCACTCTCAAGATGTTAAATAACACATCAAGACAATGGAGAACAGGAACTGGTTAAAATGAATGAATTCATATGCAAAATTCACCCATTAAAATATATTTTTCTAGGATATCAAATATAAACTAATAACATAATAATAGAGACACAAAATAAACTCACAATATTCCAGGGAAATAAATATATATTACAATGTGATGATGTAACATACACTATTTCCTATTAAATCCTGCACCACCTTAGACTAAATGAGAAATTGATTTTATATGATAGACAGGGTACAGACTGTGTCCGAGTGCACCCTCATCCATTCAATACAATTGATCTGTGGGGTACAGGCTGACCTTATTAGACAAAACTTGATAAAGGGCAAAGGATAGCATAGTATCAATACTATTGAAAGGAAGCAGGGCTGAGTAGTAAGATGGTGCTGGGTAGATGTGAGTGACCCTAGGGGACATCATTTTCAGTTTAGCTCTGGTTGGAAAATGTGATCTTGAATTTTAATCCTTGATTTAGCAATAAAGCTAATATATAAAGCTGAATGTGTGTGTGTGTGTGTGTGTGTGTGTGTGTGTGTATGTATGTGTGTATGTCCGGGATTGGCATCTGCACCGTAGCAGCTACAGCCACAAAATTTTGCACAGTCACACGTCTGGACCCCGAGAGCGTCATAGGCTATGTTGTGAGGTGAAATTTTAACCCCGCGCGTTCCAATTCGCCAAACAATTTTGCCCCTATCTACATAATGGGGAAAAAGTGAAAGGAAAAGTGTTGGAGGCAAATTGACAGCTGCCAGATGTGAACAAGGGGGACTTAAAGAATGAGAGCGATGGTGTCAAAGAGTATATACCGTACAGTTGCTAAGGTGGGGCCCCATTATGGGATACCACACATGGGGATATGAACACACACACAAAATGCGCCACACACTACCACGTGCTTGAACACATATACCACCCTCAGCACACATTTCACCACACATACACCAACCTCGCCACATAAAAGTCGAAACACAAAAGTCGCCACTCAAAACTCGCCATGCGCAAAATTCGCCACATGCAAAACTAGGCTCACGCAAAACTCGCCACACGTGCAAAACTCACCTCATGGAAAACTCGCCACATGCAAAACTTGCACACGTGGAAAAATTGCAACATGCACAAAAGTTGCAACACATGCAAAAGTTGCCTCACGCAAAACATGCACCTACTCAAAATGCACCACACATAAAACTCGCCACGCGCAAAACTCGCATGCACAAAACTTGCTGCACACAACTTGCTACACTAGCCTGTCACATGCAACTCGACACACAAAAAGTTGCAACACTCATGTCGCCACACAAAACTTATCTCACAAAAGTCGCTACATGCATGTCGCCACACGCAACTCAACACACTCAACTTGACACATGAAACTCGCCCTAAAACACACACAAGTCTGGTATTATCCTTCAAAAATAAAAATCTGATTAATAGCAGACAAACTACTAGAGCAACAAATGTGCCATATAGGAAATACGGCAGCTGGCAGTCACATGACCTGTCTATTATGTGTATGTGTGAGCTAATATATACTGCCAGGGGGGAGGGCTTCCTGTTGGCTGGGGATTTATCGGGCTGCCAATTTAGCTTACAAATACTGAGGTACAAATACTGACCAAATAACGTGTGAACGAGGTCTAATACAGCAGGAGATGACATACCGGTACATACTATATACAGGGGAGATAACATACAGGTACATACTATATACACGGGAGATGACACACAGGTATATACTATATGCAGGAGCAGATGACATACAGGTATATACTATATACAGGAGGAGATGACATAGTGTTATGATCAGGTGACCTTGGAGCACCATGAAAACTTTCCCTGGAGTAGGTGGTAACTATACAGACCGCAAACCCTGATCTTAACACCGCAACTAGAAGTAGCCGTGGGGTGTGCCTAACAAAACCGAGACACCTTGACACAGCCAGAGGACTAAATACCCCTATAGATGGAAATAGGAATACTATCTTGCCTCAGAGCAGAACCCCAAAGAATAGGCAGCCCCCCACAAATAATGACTGTGAGTAGTAGAGGAAAAGACACACGCAGGCAGGAAACAGGATTTAGCAAATGACGCCACACTAGCTAAATAGGAAAGGATAGGACAGGATACTAAGCGGTCAGTATTAAAATCCTTCCAAAAAATCCACAGCAGAAAATACAAAAACGCCACCATCTAACTAAAGATGTGGAGTGTATATCTGCAACTCCAGAGAATCCAACAAGACTGAGAAAACACTGACACAGTCTAAGCTGGACAAGAGAAAAACAAATGAATAGCACAGAATACTAGCACACCGCATGTGTGCCACAGAAAAAGGAAACAGACACTTATCTTTTGATGAATTGGCAGCTAAGCAGGAGAGCCAGAAAGTGATCCAACACTTCACAAGAAACACTGACAACTGGCAAGGACGAATAAGTCCTGCAAACCTAAATACCCCAGTCAGATTTGCAATCAGCAGATACACCTGTCCAGAACTGCAGGCCAGGGACAACTGCATTACCACCTACAGCCACCGGAGGGAGCCCAAAAGCAGAATTCACAACAATACAGGTGAAAATGAAAAGGTGTGAGTGCAAAATGAGAGGAATGACGGAAAATAGTGGAGTGATCGGAAAATGACAGATGTGAGGTCGAAATGACAAGTGTTAGGGGGAATGAGAGGAGTGAGTGGGGAATGAGAGGAGGGGGAAAATAAGAGGAGTGAGGGGGAAAATGAGAGGTGTGAGGGAGAAAATGAGAGATGTGAAGGGGAAAATGAAAGATGTGAGGGGAAAATGAGAGGCGTGATTTGAAAATGAGAGAAGTGAGGTGCTATAACTAACCACAGATATTTACTATGCCCAGGCAATGCCGGGCTCTTCAGCTAGTGATTTATAAATGCCTTTAAGATACTTTCATTACAAATTTATGCTAACAGGAAATATTGTTTTTAAGTTGAAAAGTCATATAATAATAATAATATCTGATAGAGATGAGCAAAAGTATTTGGCAGCACTATTAGGGCAGTGGTCACTTCCGAGTCAGCAATCTTCTGCCTGATATTGTTTGCACCTCTACCAGTTACTTGGCCCCCACAATGTCATGAAGTTGTGCAAAGCCTTCTATTTATCTATATTTGAGGTCGGTACTTGGAGGCTTGTACCGGCTTCTTTTGTGTAGCTGTTTTATCTATCATATCGACGTATGGGCTACAAGTGTCACATTCTTTGTGTCAAGCCACTCATGACCAATAGACAACGCCAGAAGCGTCTTACCTGGGCCAAGGAGAAAAAGAACTGGACTGTTGCTCAGTGGTCCTACAAGGTGTTGTTTTTTTCAGATTAAAGTAAATTTAGCATTTCATTTGGAAATCAAGGTCCCAGAGTCTGGAGGAAGAGTGGAGAGCCATACAATCCAAGCTGCTAGAGATCTAGTGTGAAGTTTCCACAATCAGTGATGGTTTGGGGAGCTATGTCATCTGCTGGTGCAGGTCCACTGTGTTTTATCAAGACCAAAGCACAGCTGTCTACCAGGAAATATTAGAGCCCTTCATGCTTCCCTCTGCCGACAAGCTTTTTCGAGATGGAAATTTCATTCTCCAGCAGGACTTGGCACCTGTCCACACTGCCAAAAGTACCAACACCTGGTTTAAAAACAACAGTATCACTGTGTTTGATTGGCCAGCAAACTCGCCTGACCTTAACCCCATAGAGAATCTATGGGGTATTGTCAAGAGGAAGATGAGAGACTCCAGACCCAACAATGCAGACGAGCTGAAGGCTGCTATCAAAGCAACCTGGACTTCCATAACACCTCAGCAGTGCCACAGGCAGATCCCCTCCATGCCACGCTGCATTGATGCAGTAATTGATGCAAAATGAGCCTCAACCAAGTATTGAGTGCATTTACTGAACATACATTTCAGTAGGCCAACATTTCCGATTTTAAAATAATTTTTCAAGCTGATGTTATAAAGTATTCTAATTTACTGAGATAATAACTTTTGGGTTTTCATTCTCTGCAAGCCATAATCATCAACATTAACAGAAATAAACACTTGAAATAGATCACTTTGTTTGTAATGACTCTATATAATATGAGTTTCACTTTTTGTATTGAAGAACTGAAATAAATTAACTTTTTGATGATATTCTAATTTTGTGAGAAGCACCTGTATCTATCATCTATCTATCTATCTATCTATCTATCTATCTATCTATCTATCTATCTATCTATCTATCTATCTATCTATCTATCTATCTATCTATCTATCTAAGCATGGACCTGTAGAAGCGCTAAGCAAGCGTGAAACGGTCGCAGCCCATCAGACTATCTCATCTCCATAGCTCCCCTGCTACCTGCACTCTGCACTTCAATATGGTTTGATGTCCCGTTTTACCATGGAATAAAATTGCACATCAAGAAGGATCTGGGTGAGTACTCCAATTCTTTCAATTTCTTATGATCTATCTATCTATCTATCTATCTATCTATCTATCTATCTATCTATCTATCTATCTATCTATCTATTTATCTATCCAACCTTAAAAGGGTACACTCAAGTTTGGAAGCTATCCCCTATACGTGGGACCACCAGAGATTTCTGAGCACAGCACTTGACAGGTCACTGGCGCTCCCTTTATAATACATTGCGTGGCATGATCTGTAAAGACCCTGTTTCCGGCATTGGTGGTGGCCCCAGATATCAGATCCCCAGAGATCGCGAAGTTATTCCCTATGAATAGTGGATGACTTCCAAACTTCAGAATACCCCTTTAATTTTGTCACCCACTGTAAACATACATGTATGTGGGCACAAGTCAGTGGAGTAGACATTTATAGAATGTACATACATCGTTGTTAGTAGGCCATTGGATACAGAATGAAATATTATACTTACGGTAAGTCTAATGAACTGCCTTAAGTTTTTTTTTCCTTTTAAGACAGATGTCGGCTCGGCACCTTTGGTGCTGGGACGCGGAGCTTTGGGCTATACTCTCTATTAAATCATTGGAAATGGACCAGTTATCTGCTGCTATATTTGGTTGAAGCCACATTATGTTCTTATATCTGTTCAGAGATGTTTGTAGTAAAAAATTGTGAAAGGTCTAATTGCATCAATAATGAGTCCTGTTTGTGCAGATAGCTCAACCTTCACAATAAGTGTTACATGCTTTATTAAGGGGTTTGTACTGTGAATTTGGAGTGAAGCATAGTCTCCATTCCATTGATGTGCAGTCCCTATGATCTGTTTATGAATTAATTATGTAATAGCGGTTTTCTTAGTACCCAGTATCCCAACAGTCATATCTTTTAACTTGTAGTAAAGTAATTAATAGGGCATATATTATTAATTCCAAGCTGAACCAGGGTCCCATGGGCTGATGCAGCTAAAACCTCTGCTGCAAGTCATTAGATAAGCTACAGCAGAGCACATCCTATGGCGTCCTGCCATGTACCGTACGCTAGGAGATAACACCCTTAGCACATTGTACAGTCACAGGTTCATTCTGTTAATATTTCTGCTCATTTCAGTCCTGCGCATTTTTTGAAAAATTGGAAGACAATATTGAATAAATATAAAATTATCAATACATTAATACACACTTTTCAGAAAAAGAAAGTTTGCCACGTTTTTATTTATTAACCGTTAAGCTGATATAGTATGTATAGCTTGAGGGGATTCCGTTTCCTTAAATAACTGGAGGCCTTACTTCTAGCATGGTTTTGCTACCCCCTAAATTCTTCCTTTTCTCTAGTAGTTTGCTTAATCAGAGCCTGTATACTTAAATACACCCTGTGGCATCGGTTTTCTCTACCAGTGATCCTGGCAGCTGTAGATACACAGATTAGCCATAACATTAAAACCACTGATAGGTGAAGTGAATTATTTCGTTATCTTGTGACAAAGGAAGTTTCAACCCCTTCAACAACGGGCCATTTTCCTTTTTATTTCCTTTTCTTTCTTCCAAAAGCCATCTTTTTTTTATTTTTCCGTCAGTATGACCATGCGAGGGCTTGTTTTTTGCGGGACGAGTTGGACGTTTGAATGACACCATTCATTTTACCATATAATGTACTGTAAACATTCCAAGTGGGGTGAAATTGCCAAAAAAGTGCAATTCCACAATTGTTTTTTGGGATTTTTATTTACCATGTTCATTATATGGTAAAGCTGACCTTGTAATATGATTCTCCAGGTTAGTACGAGTACCCAGATACCAAGTTTTCCTTTTATTTAAGAGGTGAAAAAAAAATCTCAAATTTGTATGAAAAAACATTTTCGCTTTTCTCTCCTTTTTTTTGCGAGACTTGTAGCGTTTTGATTTTTCAGAATGCGGGGCCGTGTGATGGCTTATATTTTGCTCCTTGAGCTGATGACTTTACTGCTACCATTTTGAGATAGATAAAATATTTGTATCACCTGGAGCAGCGAAAAAGTAGAAATTCTGGCGTTTCAATTTTTTCCTCACTGCGCCGTTTATTGTTCGTATTAAATTATTTTCGATTTTGACAAATTGGACATTTCTGAATGCAGTGATACCAAATATGTGTATTTGTTTACTTGTTTTATTTTCACTTTGGGGCAAAAGGAGGGAAGTTTGACTTCTTGTATTTTTTTAAATTTTTTAAAAACTATTCAATAGACTCCCTAGGGGACCTGAAGCTGTGATCGTCCGATTGCTTGTGCTATATATAGCAGAAATTATGTTCTCCTATGAATTCTTGATAAAGGCCGGTGTTCACAGGAGGTTCATAATGACAGGAACAGGTCATCAGCAGGCTCCCGGCTGTCATGACAACCCATCAGCGCCCCAAGATCACGTCACGGGCACGCCGATTGGAGAGTGGAATGACATGTGCCTCTGTTGGCACATGTTAAACGTGGCTGTCAGAGATTGGGTGTCACGATTCCCCTGACCGCTGTCACCAATTGGTCAGGATTCACACCGTGACCGTCACCCCTACGTCACGGATTGAGGTGACTGTAGGCCAACAGACGGCTATCACATGTGCAGGGGGGCTTATCCTAGTTATCCCTCCACTCCACGATGTGATGAAAAACCACACACAAGGCTATTGACCTCTTAGTTTACAACAGGGGCTTATTTTAGGTATCCCACTGCTTTTCTATATACCACGAACTGCAGGGATTTATGTATATCCCGCTTACAGTTCCACTTAACACTTGCAGCTCTCTGGCACCCCCCTTACTCTCAGGTCAGAGTAGGTACTGCACCTAGGGTAATTAGTCGCCAGACAGGCTGCCTGCTATGTACTGGCTATTGGGCACGCTGCAGCGACGCGATAAACTACTCCCACTTAGGCAGGATCAATAATTATCAACGCCGCAGTCACTATAACGCCACCCAACTACCCAGTACAAAATGTATGCTGCCACCAGCTTCGATTAAACGGGTCCGAAGCTAACCCAACACAACAGTAACAGTAGCGTATTTCCCTTCAGAAGACTTAGGGTACGGTTTAGAACAGGAGAACGAACTAATATTAAATATTATATACCATAAAAAATTAGGCAGTGCTTTATCAAAAATATTTTATAAAGATGTTACAAATGAGACAATTGCAAATATGTACAAGGGTAATTATGAAATAAACAGGGAGTAAATAAGAAAAGGTAACACTCACATGTTCTCAGTTCATGTCAGGCAAAACCATGCTGCAGGCAGACCCCAGATGTCCCAATGCATAGCACAGATCAAGTCCTCAGGCAACAAAACTCCAACTGCCGGCTGGGTTAAGTGTGGGGGCTTATATACTCCAGCCTTGGGACATCACTAATGATATTCATTGAGGTCTCTGAGATATTTACGTTGTGAGACTCTCCGGACAAAGACATTCCTGACTAAGAAGGGGAGGGACCACAGGTGGCTTTGCATGATTGGTCACCTGCAGTGTAAGGCCACACCCTGCTCACACACAGCTTCAGGTTACCCAGTGTTTGTCCTAGGGCTGATTGGTTGTATTCAGGGAGGGGAAAAAGAGGGGAGTTTTACAGCGACCATGTGTTTCTCAGCACCATGGTTAGTGGTGCAGAATTCCCTCAGCTATGGTGCTAAAAGGCAGAGAAACTACTACCGATTTTATACATTGTCCTCACACCTCCCCCTTTTGGTCTGCGCTAGGGAGGCAGAACCCCACGGTATGCCTCCATGAGCACCTCAGTAGGTTCACCCTGGCAGGACAGTCCATCTGCATTCCCATGCTCTTTGCCCGTTTTGTGTTCAATGGGGAAGTCAAACTGCTGAAGGGCAAGGCTCCAGCGTAGCAACCTGCCGTTGGTTCCACACATGGCGTTTAGCCAGCGCAGAGGGTTGTGGTCGGTCACCACAGTGAAGGGGCGGCTGTACAAGTAGGGCTGCAAGCGCTGCAGGGCCCAGACTATGGCCAGGCACTCCTTCTCGATGGTGGAGTAGGCCACTTCCCTCGGCAAAAGCTTCCGGCTCAGGTATAACATGGGGTGCTCTTGGTCCTCCGAGTCAACCTGGCTGAGCACAGCACCAAGGCCAAACTCGCTGGCGTCGGTCTGCACCAAGTACGGTCGACTGCTGTCGACTGCTTTCAACACAGGGGCGTTGCACAGTGCGGTTTTCAATGCCTGGAAGGCCCCCTCACAGCCATCTGTCCAGTTGATGATGTGGGGTAGCTTCTTCCTGGTGAGGTCCGTCAAAGGTTTTGCCAGGCTACTATAGTGCTGTACGAAGCGCCTATAGTACCCTGCAGTGCCCAAGAAGGACATCACCTGTTTCTTGGTAACGGGAGTGGACCAGTTCACGATCACTCCCACTTTGTCAGGCTCTGGCTTCAGGGTGTTCCCGCCTACCCGGTGCCCCAGGTAGTGAACCTCCCTCATGCCCATCTGGCACTTTCCTGGCTTGATAGTCAGTCCTGCTTGGTGAATTCGCCTGAGCACCTCCTCGAGATGCTGCAGTTGTTCCTCCCAGGAGGGACTGAAGATGGCAATGTCATCCAAGTACGCCACGGTGTACTTCTCCAGTCCCTGAAGCAGGAGGTTGACCATCCGCTGGAAAGTGGCAGGGGCATTCTTCATGCTGAAGGGCATGACCGTGGACTCGTACAGTCCAAAGGGTGTGATAAAGGCGGACTTCTCCTGTGCCTCAGGGCTCAGGGGAATCTGCCAGTATCCTCGACTCAGATCCATTATTGTTAGGTAATTTGCCCCAGCTAACTTCTCAAGCAGCTCCTCAATGGACGGCATGGGGTGCGCGTCAGAGGCTGTAATGGCGTTGAGCCCCCTGTAGTCCACGCAGAACCGGGTGGTCCGGTCCTTCTTTGGCACGAGAACTACAGGTGATGCCCACGCGCTCTTTGACCGTCGAATCACCCCCAGCTGTAACATCTCATCGATCTCTTGGCGCATATTCTGCTGCACCTGGTCAGAGATTCGATAGGGTGTTCGCCGTAGTGGGGCGTGATTCCCGGTGTCCACCTCGTGAACTGCTAACTGAGTCCTCCCAGGTCGGTTGGTGAACACGACCCAGAAGGGTTCCAGTGTGGTTTGCAACTGCAACCGCTGGGATTCAGTTAAAGAGGCGCTTACCTCCACGTCCTCGATGGACCCATTGGCCTTGGCTTGGGCCAGCATGTCCAGGAGGGTGTCTTCCTCACCGTCTTCGGGCAAGCTGCATACCGGTAGGACGAAAGGTTCACGTTCGTGATGAGCCTTCATCATGTTGACGTGAAAGGCCTTTCGCCTACCCCGAGCGTGGTCAAGCGTGACCACGTACGTGACCGGGTTGAGCTGTTGGTGGACGACGTACGGGCCCTCCCAGGCTGCCTGAAGCTTATCCGTTGGTACGGGGACCAGCACCCACACCTTTTGACCCACGTGGTAGTTCCGCTCCCGGGTGTTCTGGTCGTACCAGCGCTTCTGATCAGCTTGAGCCTGCGTCATGTTGTCATGCACCAACTGCGTCAAGGTCTGCATCTTGTCGCGGAAGCGCATGACATACTCCACTATGGACACTTCAGAAGGGTTCGGCTCCTCTTCCCAGGATTCTCTTACCAACCCAAGGGGTCCCCGGACTCGCCTGCCGTACAGGAGCTTGAAGGGGGAGAACCCCGTCGAGGCCTGTGGAACCTCTCAGTAAGCGAACAGCAGGTGTGGGAGGTACCGCTCCCAGTCACGCCCTTGAGTCTCAACCAGCATGCGTAGCATCTGTTTGAGGGTACCATTGAAGCGTTCACACAGGCCATTGGTCTGTGGGTGATACACACTCGATACCAGGTGCTTCACCTGCATTCTCTTACAGAGAGCCTCCATTAGGCGAGACATAAATTGGGTCCCTTGATCAGTAAGCATTTCCCTGGGAAACCCTACACGTGAAAAGATGGCCAACAGGGCATCCACCACCTTATCTGCCCTAGTTGACGACAGAGCTACTGCCTCTGGGTACCGGGTAGCGTAGTCTACCACAGTAAGGATGTATTGCTTTCCAGAGCTGCTGGGGACGGCCAGCGGGCCTACAATGTCCACCGCGATCCTCTGGAAAGGCTCCTCTATCACTGGCAAAGGGATCAGTGGAGCCTTAATAGCAGGCCCCGCCTTCCCCACTCTTTGACAAGTGATACAGGAGCGGCAGTAGTTTGACACATCTGTCCCCATCTTAGGCCAATAGAAGTGTTGAGACAGCCGGGCCTTAGTTTTGCTGATCCCCAAGTGTCCAGCTAGCGGGATCTCATGGGCAATCCGCAACAACTCACCCCGGAATTGCTGTGGGACGACCAGCTCTCTTTCCCTCAACCACTCCTTTTGTGATTCTCCGGGTACGGTCTCCCGGTATAACCTTCCTCGTTCCCAGAACACCTTCTCCTTATCAGCCTCGGAGAAGAGCGTCCCGGCAAGTTGTCTCAAACTCTCTAGGCTCGCATATGTGTGCAGAGCAGCCTGAAACTCCTGGCTAGGGGAAGCCAAAAGCGACGTCAGGGTCCCTTCCCCAGGGGAACCCTCTTGGACCTGCTCTGGGTCCACCTCTGGTTCAGTCACAGTAATGACTGAGGAGGGTCCGGAAGGCAGACAGTTATCTGCGTTCCGGGCACTCTGACTGCAGGTGACAGCAGCTACGTAGGCTGTCTCCCCGGGGGTTTCTACAGGCCCATCAGCCGATGCTGCTATGGGCTCTACCTCCCCATCCACCCCCAACACTCCAGGGGCAGTGCTACTTATGATCCAGTTACCTTCCTCAGTGGCACTGGTCACTTTCATGGCATCACCTTCCTCACGGTTCCCATGCATCTCCCCATTTCCTGTAGCACCGACACTTGCCCCTGTTAGGGGTTCCTCAGCCGTCTCACTCCGCAGAGCGACGTGGCTGGGCACGCCTGTACCTATGGACACATTAACCTTCACAGAAAAATCATTATCAGGTTCAGCTGGCACAGGTACAACATTTTCACCATCAATCCTAGGGAAAAAATGGTTATTAGATGCATCATTACAAGATAAAGCATGGTCAGGTAACACATGCAATTTCCCATCATCATCATCATCAGGGTTAACTTTACCCTCATTAGTAGATTGGGGAGGGGTGTCAGGGACGTAGTACGCAACCAACCTCCCCAAATCAGTCCCCAACAAAACATCAGTGGGCAAATTATCAGACAGCCCCACTTCCTTCACCCCTCTCCCAGCACCCCAATCAATAAAAACCCGGGCCATCGGTAAGGGACAGCTGATGCCCCCAATCCCAGTGACAGTTAGGGTTTTCCCCGGAATGATTTCTTCAGGGGCTGCCAGTTCGGGTCGGATGAGGGTTCGTTCAGCCCCGGTGTCCTTGAGGCCTGTAGCAACATGGCCTCCCACAGTGACGTGCTGTACGTTGTCACACACCCTCTCAACCACACCACCCACCAAAAGAACTGCTGCATTAGGCCCTGGGGCCTTGGCTGGGGTGTTCTTCTGCTTGGCTGGACAGGAGGGACTGATATGACCAGTCTGATTGCAGGTGAAACACTTGCGAGGTTCGGTGGTAGGTCTGGTGCTGTTGGCCACGGGGACAGGACCTCTGGTGTGCTGGCTGGCAGGGGTACTGGCATTGGTTGCAGGCTTACCCCCTCTCCAGCTGGTGGTGACTGGCTTCCGCACTTCCGATCTACGGTTGGCCTCATAGGCATCGGCAATCCGCGCTGCTTTCGTCACATCTTTGGGTTCTCTGTCCATCACGAACTGTCGCACCTCAGCTGGGCAAAGATGAAAGAACTGGTCTTTGATCATCAGGTCTCGCAGCTGGGCAAAGGTGGTCACTGACAGTCCTTGGGTCCACTGGTCAAAGTGGGTCCCCAGTCCATGCATCACATCACTGTAACTGTCGTGTGGGCCACGTTGGAGGGTCCGGAACTTTCTACGGTACACCTCGGGTGTAAGCTGGTACTTGGCTATCAGAGCCTGCTTGATGGCCTCATAGTCTCCATCTTGTTCTTGAGGGAGGGCAGCAAACGCCTCCAGAGCTTTGCCTCTCAGCCCTGGTGTCAGGTATCGTGCCCATTCATCTGTAGGCAGCCGGTACTGTCTGCAGGCTTTCTCAAAGGCCCACAGAAAAGTGTCCAAGTCTCCGTCCTTCTCCATAACAGGAAAGTGATCGGGCCGGGGTTTAGGTATCTGAGCGCTGCTGGGCTCACGGCTCTGGGACGACCCCTGCATTTGCAGTTGGGCTAACTGCAGCTGGTACTCCCGCTCCGCTAGCCGCTCGGCTCGCTGGGCCTGGGCCTCTTACTCAGCTCGGGCCTCTCTCTCAGCTCGGGCCTCTCTCTCGGCTTGCTGGGCCTGGGCCTCCTGCCGGTATTGCTGAATCAGCTGCCGACGTCCCTCATGGTCGTCAGTGGGGAATTCTTTCAAGGCCGCCTGCAGGTGGGGGTATAATTCGCCCAGATTGCTAACAGGGCCAGCATTCAGTGGTTGGACCTCTGCTGCAGCACCACGTTCGCTGGTGCTGGCTTCTGCAGCCTCTGAGCTCTGAGAGCGGTCTAGAGCGGCTTCCCATTGCACCAGATCTGCGACCAGTTGGGCTTTGTTTTTGTTTGCAAAGTCAATGTGCTGTGTCTTGCATAAGGCAATAAGGGTGTCTCTGGTCTGCTTCTCATAAAAGACTTCTCCCAGCACAACCATGGTTGCCAAATAAAAGATAGGATAGAAAAACGAAGAGGAAAAGAGGGGATAATTACCAGTACGCAATTGTCTCAAGACTAATTAAAACACTGAGTTCGTTCTCCAAACTTATTTGCGCAGAGTCCTCGCAAGAACTTTCTGCAAGTTTTTAGTGGGAGGAATGATTACTCAAACCAAATCACTAATGCTCTAAGATATCCCACCGCCTTGCCACCAAATGTCACGATTCCCCTGACCGCTGTCACCAATTGGTCAGGATTCACACCGTGACCGTCACCCCTACGTCACGGATTGAGGTGACTGTAGGCCAACAGACGGCTATCACATGTGCAGGGGGGCTTATCTTAGTTATCCCTCCACTCCACAATGTGATGAAAAACCACACACAAGGCTATTGACCTCTTAGTTTACAGCAGGGGCTTATTTTAGGTATCCCACTGCTTTTCTATATACCACGAACTGCAGGGATTTATGTATATCCCGCTTACAGTTCCACTTAACACTTGCAGCTCTCTGGCGCCCCCCCTTACTCTCAGGTCAGAGTAGGTACTGCACCTAGGGTAATTAGTCGCCAGACAGGCTGCCTGCTATGTACTGGCTATTGGGCACACTGCAGCAACGCGATAAACTACTCCCACTTAGGCAGGATCAATAATTATCAACGCCGCAGTCGCTATAACGCCACCCAACTACCCAGTACAAAATGTATGCTGCCACCAGCTTCGATTAAACGGTTCCGAAGCTAACCCAACACAACAGTAACAGTAGTGTATTTCCCTTCAGAAGACTTAGGGTACGGTTTAGAATAGGAGAATGAACTAATATTAAATATTATATCCCATAAAAAATTAGGCAGTGCTTTATCAAAAATATTTTATAAAGATGTTACAAATGAGACAATTGCAAATATGTACAAGGGAAATTATGAAATAAACAGGGAGTAAATAAGAAAAGGTAACACTCACATGTTCTCAGTTCATGTCAGGCAAAACCATGCTGCAGGCAGACCCCAGATGTCCCAATGCATAGTACAGATCAAGTCCTCAGGCAACAAAACTCCAACTGCTGGCTGGGTTAAGTGTGGGGGCTTATATACTCCAGCCTTGGGACATCACTAATGATATTCACTGAGGTCGCCGAGATATTTACGTTGTGAGACTCTCCGGACAAAGACATTCCTGACTAAGAAGGGGAGGGACCACAGGTGGCTTTGCATGATTGGTCACCTGCAGTGTAAGGCCACACCCTGCTCACACACAGCTTCAGGTTACCCAGTGTTTGTCCTAGGGCTGATTGGTTGTATTCAGGGAGGGGAAAAAGAGGGGGGTTTTACAGCGACCATGTGTTTCTCAGCACCATGGTTAGTGGTGCAGAATTCCCTCAGCTATGGTGCTAAAAGGCAGAGAAACTACTACCGATTTTATACATTGTCCTCACATTGGGATTTAACAGGTTAGCAGCAGCAAGCTAGGCACCGCTCCACTCGTTGCTGTTAAAGGCATGTGATGGCTGATTAAATCATCTGTGATGTGTGCGGAAAGATACAGGCTCAGGGTGTGAGCCCGCATCAAAGGCAGAGACACGACAGATGAAGTAAATAGGCGTCATAGGTTGTGAAGGGGTTAAACGGGAGGGATATATTAGGCAACAAGTGAACAGTCAGGTGATGGGTTGGATGGAGGAATATAGACAGGAGTAAGGATCTGAGTGACTTAAACAGGCTAAATAACTGGGCCACTGCATATCCAAAACTACACATTTTATGGGGTATTTCCATAAGTTATTGTAATCATTAGTATCTACCAAAATTGGGAAAGAGTCATGGGAGTCCACTGCTCATTTTTACATGTGGGGATCCAAACTGATCCACTGATCCAATCCTACAGAAGTGTTAATGGAAATCAAATAGGTGAAAAAGAAATGCAGATCAGCTCGAATTTCACAGATTAGGAGCTGATCTGCAGTTTTCTGCACTGATCATTACATACTGAAGGGAGTTGATCTGCGGTTCTCAGCAGCGGCCACTGCTGCACATTGAGGAGAGTCGTTCTGCACAGCTCTATTCATTGTTTATATCTGACTGTCACCGGAGCAAATAGCAGCTTATTGGTGGCGGTGTCTGGAGTTGGCCCCACACTGATCTGATATGAATGACCTACCCCAAGGATATCATATGCTCAGATAACCTCTTTAATCTGATAGAAAGGTGTCAGGTCATACTTCGGAGAGAACAACTTGTTGTTGACCACAAGCTACCTATACATTTATACAATGTGATTTTCTGGATTTTATTTTTGATATTCTATCTCTCAATGTTAAAATTATCCTACCCTTAAAATGATGGACTGTTCATGTCTTTGTCAGTGGGCAAACTTACAAAATCAGCAAGGGGTCAAATAATTATTTCCTTCACTGTATATAAGCTCAACTGCCACCATCAAGGCATACATTATAGTTGGGTCCCTGTCCTGATAAGCAATTTATGTGCTAAGTGCCTTCTTTTTCCTGTAAATCTTCCTATAGAAATATTTCCAAAATTCCATTTGTACATAATGTAGATTTTCTAGATTTACCACCCTAAATAATCCAGAGTGCAGTTTTGTTTTTTTTCTTAGAATCATTGTGTTAGCTGACACCTGTTCACACTAGTCAGTTTTTCTGCTCACGCAAAATAAAATTCTCATTCAAATGGGTGCTTTTTTGTTTATAAATAATTTAATGGAAGAAACATATATGAAATGATTGTCTATTTGACGTACGTTTGGGCATATTACCATTTGGAATAGTTATTTACTATTATACAGAACTCGTGAACATGCAGGACTACAAGGCGGCAGGTTTAGTAGTACTCTTATGATAATTTCCTGCTGATACAACTGTGATTTTATCAAAACTTAACTTTTAAGCCCAACAAGTGACACATCGCTGGAATCAGGATCTCTGTCTCCACATCTTTTAAACAATACATCATTTTCTGATTCTCTTCTTCATTCCTATTTTGCTTCTTTTAGTGCATGCGGGGGTAAGAAGACGGCCACAGGCTCACATTGCTCATGCGAAAGATGTCATTTAGAGATAGGGTACCACTTTTCTTGGACAAAATAGAAGTAGGTTCTTTGACACGTGCATCATTGCTATTAGCCATACAGTCTTGCATAAAACAGCAAAATCAAGATATATCTCAATATTTTTTAAATGCAGAAACAGGTTATAATTGCAGTAATTCCATTTTTTTTTTATGTTTCCGACACCTATTTTACAAATACGAGATGGTATCATAAAGTCGATTGTAGACTGTAGTTGAGTAGAACGAGCACAATAGAAGACACTCATGATGGCTGGTCCTCAGAAGATTGTTTGTTGCACGTGGGCAGCAGCATGGCATAATGGTTGGAGATGTTCCACATCTGTGTATTACACAATACATCATTCATCTGAGAAAAAGCACACATACAACAAACCCCATGAAACAGAGCGGTGGGGAAATGTAAGAAATCCATCAGGAACAGTTCAGATTCACATCAAAAGCGCCTGCATCCAGCTGAGAGAGGCGGCTCTGGTGCAAAGTCTCTGCCTGGATCCCAAGTGGCAGATTCTTATTAATTACAGGCAGGAGTTCAGTGTGGTGCCAGCTTAGAGAGCATTGCTAATCTCTCTCAGGCAAAAAGGGTCAAACACAGTTTATAGCAAACTGCCGGAAGCCAAATATCCCCTGTACTTACGTGATATGTACTGCTGAGGCTGTAATTTATCGAATGAAGCCTAGAAACACCTGAACTGTCACCTAACTGTGCAAAGCGCACCGCAGAATAGGATATTCTTCCCCATAGTATGCACTTGCACTGTGAACCGTGAAGAGTGTGTCGGTGGAAATACATGGCGCGCACAGGTATTCACTTCTTGTCTACTTGCCTTTTATTACTGAGCACTAGAACCCTGTGAAACAAGGCTGGGGAACCATTTTTCTGCCATTTGCACATTTAGAACATCATTCATGGGATATACAAAATCGTCAACTTATAAATTAGCCTTCTACATTTGGTCAACCATTTAATTAACTCTCCCCTGATGTGATGGTAGGAGCAGCTTATGTTAGGTGGAATTGATGATACTTACAAGTTACAACTGCCTTTCCTGGTTTGCGTCAGCCAGTCTGGAGGGCAGTTGACTCTTTCAGATGATACGTTTCAAAAAGAACGGCTCACAGCAGTAAATTGTTCTTAATACAGAAGCATATTTTAATGCATATCTCTTCAATATGAGAAATGTGTCACTGCTCATGTAACTTTATAGAACTCAAGCAGTGGATTGTACATAGTTGATTATCACATTGGATTATACACTGAGACTGCTGTATAAAACATCACATAGAATACACTGAAATTGCTGTACATATCCCTTACGAGACACTGAGACTACTGTATATAAATCACATAGGATACACTGGGACTATGCTATATATATCACATAAGAAACTCTGACATTGCTATATAAATTACATAGGAGACACTGTGACTGCTGTATATACATCACATAGGATACACTGAAACTGCTGAATAAACACCACATAGCAGACATTGCAACTGGTGTACATATATCACATAGTATTCACTGGGACTATGTTGTATATATCTAACATATGAAACATTGACACTGCTGTATAAATCACATAGGAGGCACTGAGACTACTGTATATACATCACATAGGAGACACAAACTGCTGTATATATTTCATAAGAGATACTGCAGCCGCTGTATATATCATACTAGATTGTGGCCTGTTTCTAACGCATCGGGTATTCTAGAATATGCATGTCCCCATAGTATATGGACAATGATGATTCCAGAATTCGCGGCAGACTGTGCCCGTCGCTGATTGGTCGAGGCAACCTTTATGACATCATCGTCGCCATGGCAACCATTATGACATCTACGTCGATACTGTGCCCGTCGCTGAATCAGAAACGTGGGATTTCTACGTCCTTTATGACATCATCGTCGCTGTGCCCGTCGCTGATTGGTCGAGGCCTGGCGACCTCGACCAATCAGAGACGCGGGATGTCTACGTCCTTTATGACATCATCGTCGCTGTGCCCGTCGCTGATTGGTCGAGGCCTGGCAGCCTTGACCAATCAGAGACGCGGGATTTCTACGTCGATACTGTGCCCGTCTCTGATTGGTCGAGGCCGCTAGGCCTCGACCAATCAGCGACGGGCACAGCGACGATGATGTCATAAAGGACGTAGAAATCCCACATTTCTGATTCAGCGACGGGCACAGTATCGACGTAGATGTCATAATGGTTGCCATGGCGACGATGATGTCATAAAGGTTGCCTCGACCAATCAGCGACGGGCACAGTCTGCCGCGAATTCTGGAATCATCATTGTCCATATCCAGGACAGACAGACAGACAGACAGACGGAAAAACCCTTAGACAATTATATATATAGATAGTAAACACTGAAACTGTTTTATACACATCACATATAATACACTGAGACTGCTCTGCTTTATGCACATCACATAGGAAATGCTGTGACTGCTGTAAATACATCACATAAGATACACCGAGACTCTGCAGCATATACATCACAAAGAATTCACTTAGACTGCTGTACATACATCACATATAATACACTGAGACTGTTGTATACAACACAAAGGATGCACTGAGACTACTGTATGCATCACATAGGAGATACAGCACTGCTGTATATACATCAAATAAGAAACACTGAGACTGCTGTATAGATATCATATAGAAGACTTTGAGACTGCCATTTGTTATCAGAGGATATGGAGCACCCCCAGACGCAGGGCCACGGGTTGCTTGGTACCGGTCCTCTCTGGCTCAGGTCTAGGGTTGTCACGGTGGCTGGACCCGGTCCGCAACCCTGCTAAGGGGTGCCCAATGAAAGGGTGATGGAAGTTGTTAGGTGTCTGTGACGCCACCTGTGGTTTCCGGTCAGGGTGACCGACGCTGCTTGGGGTCCGCTGGGGTGATGTGATGGCAGCTAGATGGTATACCTTCCCACAGGTGAACTGAATCCCCAGGGCTTCCCAGTGGTGTAGGTGGCGATGGTGTGAGGCGCAGTTAATAACGAGGACACAGGGTTGCAGTCTCTTTACCTCTTTACTGGTGACTTCAGGATCCTCAATCCGGAGCACTGTCAACAGGGCTGGCTGAGACCGGCCGGTCCGAAGGCACATCCAGAGTTCCCTTTGCAGGTGGAAATCAGTGCCTACCACTAGCGCCTGTGTGTTGTAGTCCTTCCCTGCTGAGCATTCGGGATAGTCCTCACAACTGTCGTTTCTGTTCTGATGTTCTGCTTCGTCCCCCAGTTTGTTATGGCTAGGACGCACCCGTATGACGAGTAGGCTCGGAGCTATTCTGGGACCCTAGAGATGCCCCTCTCCACGGTTGCCCCCTATGTCTGCTTAGGTGATGTATGTTAGACAGCCAACCTATAATCAACTGTCCTGCCTCTGTTTGAAGTAATGCTTGGAGTCAGTTACTTCCTCGGCGTTCTGGCCACCGGCTACGCGCCTCAGTAGGATGTTGCCGATCTCGGGGCACGACTCCTACTGGCTCTCCTTTGTGCTTTGATCTTGTTTCTCACTTCTCCACAATATACTTCGCTTCGTGTCCTTTCTTTAGATGCCGCCGCAAGGTAGTGCAGGCGCGGCTCTGTAACGATCTGTCCTTGTCACTGCCAGGTTCCCACGCCTGACAGGGACCCCTCTGAATCTTCCCCGCAACACCCCTGCCATGGGATGTTGCCTAGACAAAACCCAGTCAGCTTCTGACTAACTTCCTATCCAACCCCCAGTTTTACCAAAGTGTGAGGAGTGGCCCAGTAGATAGAACCTTTTGCTCCCCCTGGTGGCCGGAGTATGAAATGTAGTGTGTGACTGTGATACCTGGTCAGGTGAACTCCTTTAGTGCCATCAGACGTACCATCACTCCCCTTAGTGGCAGAGCGACATTACTGCAACGACCAGGTCTCTGGGGCGCTGCAGATACACTAAGAGTGCTGTATAAACAGCACATAGTAGACACTTCAGCTGCTGTATGTACATCACATAGGATACAATGCAAGTTTTCTGCTCTATATATATCACTTAGGAGACACTATGATTGCTGTATATACATCACATAAAATACACTGAGACTGCTGTATACAACATATAGGATACACTGAGACTGTTGTATGTGCATCACATAGGAGACACAGACTGCTAAATATACATGGCAAATGAGATATTGAGACTCTGCTGTATATACAACACACAGGAGACACCAAGACTATTGTGTATACATCACATAGAATACGCTGAGATCTTGCTTTATACAACACATAGGAGTCAATGAGACTAAGAATGCTGTGTACATCAAAAATTATGCACAGTCTGCTGTCTATACATTATAGAGGATACAGTGAGACTGCTGTTAAACATCATATAGGATACACTCAGACTGCTGTGTACATAATGTAGGATACACTGAGACCCTGCACATGGACACATCACACAGGAGACACAGAGACTATTGTGTAAACATCACATCAAATATACTGAAATCCTGCTGTATACAACACATAGGAGACAATGAGACTGAGATTGCTGGGTACATCACAAATGATACATTGAGACTGCTGTATTACTAATACAGGAGACACAGAGACTACTGTATATACATCATGTAATAAACACTGAGACTGCTGTATAAATATCGTAAAGAAAGCATTGAGCCTGCCATTTGTACATCACATAAGATACACAGAGACTGCTGTGTACATAACATAGCATACACTGAGACCCTGCACACCGAGACTCTGCTGTGTATACATCACACAGGAGACACTGAGACTGTTGTGTATACATCACATGGAATATGCTGAGATCCTGCTGTATACAACACATAGGAGACAATGAGACTGAGATTGCTGTGTACCTCACAAATGATGCACTGAGACTCCTGTCTGTACATTACATAGGATACACAGAGACTACTGTATAAATCACATAGCAGACACAGAGACTACTGTATATACAACCCCTGGCAAAAATTATGTAATCACCCACCTTGGAGGATGTTCATTCAGTTGTTTCATTTTGTAGAAAAAAAGCAGATCACAGACATGGCACAAAACAAAAGTCATTTCAAATGGCAACTTTCTGGCTTTAAGAAACAGTAAAAGAAATCAAGAACAAAAAATGTGGTGGTCAGTAATGATTACTTTTTGTAACCAGAGAGTAGCTGACAGCACAACTGGCAATGGGATGCCCGTCCTAGTCCCACGGACCAAAGTGGAAGTGTACATACCCAAAAAAATGATGAAGGACAGCATACAATCCAGGTGAAAAAAACTTCTTTTATTGTGCCAAGTGCAACGTTTCAACCATCAAAGGTCTTTTTCAAGCATACAAAATGATTAAAATGGCGGCTTTAAATAGGGAATGGTTGTAAATCCCACCATATAATAAGAAACCGCCCATATAATTTACATACAAATATATAATAAAGTGAACAATATATAAAACAAACAACAACAAATCACAGTGTTATCTCTAGCATGGTCTAATACCAGGACTGCCATTGGCTACCAAAAAAATGGTCACATGTCCAGTTTAACCCAATCAGAGCTCCAGATATATCAGTAAATCAAAGCACTATCCCCAGCATGGTTTAATAAAAGGGCTGCCATTGGTTACCAACAAAGAGTCGTCACATGTCCAGTTTAACCCAATCAGAGCTCTAAATATATCAGCAAATCACAGCGCTACCTCCAACATGGTTTACTACAAGGACTTCCATTGGCTACCAACAAAAAGTCTTTTGACGTTGTCTCCTTATACACTTCAATTGAACATGCTAAAGGCTTGGCGACCGTTGATGTGGTGCTATCGGGCTCGGACATGGGTGGGGGCTGTGCACGTCTGGTCCTCACGCTGCTTGAATTCATTCTCCGGAAGAATTACTTTCTTTTTGGAGATGAGTTCTACCTGCAGTTGAGGGGTACCGCCATGGGGTCCAATGTGGCCCCCACTTATGCTAACATCTATATGGCGGTACTTGAGGAACAGTACGTGTACAGTTCCAGATATTGGTCCCATGTCCGGGCCTGGTGGCGCTACATCGACGACGTCTTTGTGATATGGGAGGGACATTTACAGGAGCTTCTTGAATTTCATTGTGAGCTTAATAACATCTTCCCTGAGTTAGGATTTACAGTGACACATTCATATGATCAAGTTCAATTTTTGGACACATTGGTCTATAAAGATGGATCTTCATTAAAGACAGATCTTTTTGTCAAGAGCACAGAGAGAAATAGCCTGTTGCAGTTTAATAGCCATCATCCCAGAAATATGGTTGAGTCCCTACCCTGGAGTCAGATGTTGAAGGTTCGCAGAATTGTGACAGATGAGTCACTCCTTGACTCCAGGCTAGATGTGATGTGCAAGAAATTTGTGGATAGAGGTTATCCCGACAGCACAGTTACAACACATAGGAAGAGAGTTAAGGAGATCTCTAGGACAGATACAAGACAAAAAAATAAAAAGAGTAAAGACATGCGAATTCCATTCGTGTCCACGTTCAATACAGCTAGTTGCCAAATGAATAATATCCTGGTTAAACACTGGGGTTTATTAAAACAAGGTCTTCCTGGAGTAGATGGGTTTACTCAACCCCCGATTTTTTCATTTAGGAGGGGTCATAACATAAAAGATAAGCTTGTTAGGTCTGACATCGACCCTGAACGGACGACTGTACAAAGGACATTGGCGCCACCCAGGATGGGAAATTTTCTCTGTCTGGGGTGTGCCTGTTGTGGCAGTTTAATTAAAGGTGATATCTTCTATCACCTCCATACGGGGAAGAAAATCTATATCAGGGGGAGGTACACTTGTACCTCCAGCTTTGTGCCCATGTGGTTTGACCTACGTAGGTGAGACCACCATGGAGGTCAAGGCACTAATTGGTAAGCACAAAAGTACCATCAGGACCAAATTGGTGGAATTGCCGGTGCTTAAGCATTTTGTGAGAGTGGTCACTCGGTTAGTCAGTTGAGGTTTAGGGTAATTGACAGTGTACCCACCTTGAGGAGAGGAGGGGATAGGGTCAGATTGTTGAAACAGAAAGAACTAAAGTGGATCTCTAGACTTGGTTCCCTTTATCCGGGAGGTTTGAATATTGAATATAACCTACAGTTATGTGCTTCTTAAATATACGTGCGGTATCTAGTCAGTGTAGTTTGTTTTAATAATTGGTTGTTTTAATTGTTTTGTATGGAGAGTTTTCCTATGGTTTATTATTGTGGGGTCTGAATATAGACTATCTACATTGTTATTCTAATAAGATAGCTATGGCCACTTTAAGCTAAATGTGCCTGTCTTTGTCAGATCACAAATGCTAAGCAGCTTGAGGCAGGGTTAGTACCAGCATGGGAGACTGGCTGGGAATTCCCAATATGTTGGCTTGGGTGCCTTTACTAGAAGAAAAGAAATAAACAGGTGGTTTTCTGGGTAGCGTGTATAAAGATATATTGGTCCCCTTCCTTTCAAGAAACCATGGATATGTTATATAAATGTTAGGCAAGTAAGATATATTTGGTGCTCTGATTGGGTTAAACTGGACATGTGACCACTTTTTGTTGGTAACCAATGGAAGTCCTTGTAGTAAACCATGTTGGAGGTAGCGCTGTGATTTGCTGATATATTTAGAGCTCTGATTGGGTTAAACTGGACATGTGACCACTCTTTGTTGGTAACCAATGGCAGCCCTTTTATTAACCCTGCTGTTCTGTTGGTCAAAAATGACCGACTTTGAACTTCAATATTCTTTAAAATATTCAAGATGCGGCTCTGAAACCCGTGGCCGACCGACCCATCCTCATTTAAGTCAATCAACCACAAGTTTCAGAACCGCATCTTGAACACCCCAAAAAATACCAAAGTTCAAAATAGGTCTCCCCAGACCGAACAGAACAGCAGGGTTAAACCATGCTGGTGATAGTGCTTAGATTTACTGATATATCTGGAACTCTGATTGGGTTAAACTGGACATGTGACCATTTTTTTGGTAGCCAATGGCAGTCCTGGTATTAGACCATGCTAGAGATAACACTGTGATTTGTTGACTTTTTTAGAGTTGTGATTGGTTTAAACTGGACATGTGACCACTCTTTAAGTTACATCTTATTGGTAGTGAATTAGTGACCAAAGCACCTTTTGATGTAACGATTGGTTTAGACACAACAGCATGTTTCTGTTTATTTACGTTTGATGTACTCCATGTGCTAGTAGTGACATCTATAGCATTTTTATTAGGAATCTCTCCATATAAATAAGAATTGACACATTTATTTAGGTAGATGTGATGTATTAATGTGTGTTTTTATATATTGTTCACTTTATTATATATTTGTATGTAAATTATATGGGCGGTTTCTTGTAAAGAGATTGGTGGGATTTACACCCATTCCCTATTTAACCCCTTCACGACATGTGCCGTATATCTACTGTGCATGCCGTGAATCCCCCTTTGATGTGGGCTCCGGCGGTGAGCCCACATTTAAGTCGCGACATGTCAGCTGTTTTGTACAGCTGACATGTGCGCGCAATAGCGGCTGGTGAAATCGCTATTCACCCGCCTCTATTAACCTGTTAAATGCCGCTGTCAAACACAGACAGCGGCATTTAACTACCACATCCGGCCGGGCGGCCGGAAATGACGTCATCGCCGACCCCCGTCACATGATCGGGGGTCAGCGATGCATCAGGAAGGTAACCATAGAGGTCCTTGAGACCTCTATGGTTACTGATGCAGGCCTGCTGTGAGCGCCCCCCTGTGGTCGGCGCTCACAGCACACCTGCATTTCAGCTACATAGCAGCGATCTGATGATCGCTGCTATGTAGCAGAGCCGATCAAGTGGTGCCAGCTTCTAGCCTCCCATGGAGGCTATTGAAGCATGCACAAGTAAAAAAAAAATGTTTTTAAAAATATGAAAAAAATATAAAAAATATAAAAGGCTAAATCACCCCCCTATCCTAAATAAAACAATAAAAAAAAATCAAACATACACATATTTGGTATCGCCGTGTTCAGAATCGCCCGATCTATCAATTAAAAAAAAGCATTAACCTGATCGCTAAACGGCGTAGCGAGAAAAAAATCCGAAACGCCAGAATTACGTTTTTTTGGTCACCGCGACATTGCATTAAAATGCAATAACGGGCGATCAAAAGAACGTATCTGTGCAAAAATGGTATCATTAAAAACATCAGCTTGGCACGCCAAAAATAAGCCCTCACCCGACCCCATATCACGAAAAATGGAGACGCTACGGGTATCGGAAAATGGCACTTTTTTTTTTTTTTTTGTTTTAGCAAAGTTTGGAATTTTTTTTCACCACTTAGATAAAAAATAACATAGTCATGTTAGGTGTCTATAAACTTGTAATAACCTAGAGAATCATAATGGCAGGTTAGTTTTAGCATTTAGTGAACCTAGCAAAAAAGCCAAACAAAAAACAAGTGTGGGATTGCACTTTTTTTGCAATTTCACCGCACTTGGAATTTTTTTCCCGTTTTCTAGTAAAAGACATGGTAAAACCAATGGTGTTGTTCAAAAGTACAACTTGTCCCGCAAAAAATATGCCCTCACATGACCATATTGATGGAAAAATAAAAAAGTTATGGCTCAGGGAAGGAGGGAAGTGAAAAACGAAAACGCAAAAATGAAAAAGGGCCGCGACTTGAAGGGGTTAAAGCCGCCATTTTAATCATTTTGTATGCTTGAAAAAGACCTTTGATGGTTGAAATGTTGCACTTGGCACAATAAAATAAGTTTTTTTTTACCTGGATTGGATGCTGTCCTTCATCATTTTTTGGGGTACTTTTTGTAACCAAGCATAGAGTAAAAATTATAAAGTCACTCAATTATGAAAACCAGAAAGTTGCCATTTGAAATGACTTTAGTTTTGTGCCATGTCTGTGATCTGCTTTTGTTCTACAAAATTAAACAACTGAATGAACGTCCTCCAAGGCCGGTGATTACTTAATTTTTGCCAGGGGTTGTACATTATGTAAGAAACACGGAGACTGCTGTGTAAACATCATATAGGAGATATTGAGACAGGCATTTGTAAATCACATAGGATACACTGAGACTGCTGTGTACATAACATAGGATACACTGAGACTCTGTACTGCGAGACTCTTCTATATATACTAGATGGTGGCCCAATTCTAACGCATCGGGTATTCTAGAATATGCATGTCAACGTAGTATATTGCCCGGCCACGTAGTATATTGCCCAGCCACGTAGTAT
Source organism: Ranitomeya imitator (assembly GCF_032444005.1). Classification (NCBI taxonomy): domain Eukaryota; kingdom Metazoa; phylum Chordata; class Amphibia; order Anura; family Dendrobatidae; genus Ranitomeya; species Ranitomeya imitator. The sequence continues at coordinate 402,086,068 of NC_091284.1, forward strand.
ATTGCCCAGCCACGTAGTATATTGCCCAGTCACATAGTATATTGCACAGCCACGTAGTATATTGCACAGCCACGTAGTATATTGCACAGCCACGTAGTATATTGCTCAGCCCACGTAGTATATTGCACAGCCCACGTAGTATATTGCACAGCCCACGTAGTATATTGCACAGCCCACGTAGTATATTGCACAGCCCACGTAGTATATTGCCCAGCCACGTAGTATATTGCCCAGTCACGTAGTATATTGCTCAGCCACGTAGTATATTGCACAGCCACGTAGTATATTGCACAGCCACGTAGTATATTGCACAGCCACGTAGTATATTGCCCAGCCACGTAGTATATTGCCCAGTCAGGTAGTATATTGTCCAGCCACATAGTATATTGCACAGCGACGGAGTATAGAGCACAGAGCCATGTAGTATATTGCCCAGCCACGTAGTATACAGCACAGAGCCACATAGTATATTGCCCAGCCACGTAGTATATTGCCCAGCCACGTAGTATATTGCTCAGCCACGTAGTATATTGCCCAGTCATGTAGTATATTGCCCAGTCATGTAGTATATTGCCCAGCCACATAGTATATTGCACAGTGACGGAGTATACAGCACAGAGCCATGTAGTATATTGCCCAGCCACGTAGTATATTGCACAGCCACGTAGTATACAGCAGGGGTGTCAAACTGGATTCCTCGAGGGCTGCAAACAGGTCATGTTTTCAGGATTTCCTTGTACTGCACAGGTGATAATTTAATCACCAACTCATTATTTGTGTAGGTGATTAAATTATCACCTGTGCAGTACAAGGAAATCCTGAAAACATGACCTGTTTGCAGCCCTCGAGGAATGCAGTTTGACACCCCTGGTATACAGCACAGAGCCATGTAGTATACAGACTTGAAATAAAAAATAAACATATACTCACCCTCCGTTGAAGTCCTGGCCCTGTGTGTGGTGCATGCGGCAGCTTCTGGTCCCAGGGTTGGTATGGGCACAGGATCTGTGATGATGTTGCATGACAGGCAGGTCTTTCTCGCAGGACCTGTGATGACATTGCGGTCACATGACTGTGACATCATGGCAGGTCTTTGTCGCATACCATTCTTGCCACCGGAACCTGTCGCTTGCATGGAGCGGTCACCAGAGCGTCGCGAAGAGCGGGAAAGGCGCCGGAATGTGAGTATATGATGATTTTTTAAAATTATTTTTAACATTAGATCTTTTTACTATTGAGGCTGCATAAATTGGTCACACAGGGTTAATAGCAGCATCAATGGAGTGTGTTATACCGCGGCATAACGCAGTCTATTAGCGCTGCCATTAACCCTGTGTGAGGGCTGACTGGAGGGGAGTACGGAGCGGGCACTGACTGTGGGGAGGAAGGAGTGGCCATGTTGCCGCCGGACTGCGCCCGTCGCTGATTGGTCGTGGCAATGGTCATGGGCGTTTTGCCATGACCAATCAGCGACTTGGATTCTGTAACGCTCGCGCCGAGACTGGTTAGCGCGGACGTGCGGGGGTGTGGCCCCAGTGGACCACAGACCGAACTTCCCTGGAAGGGGCGTAACTAAGTAGCTTCCTAGGTGTTCGCTGGAGCCTCTGATGGTGAGGTCAGACTTGTGCAATAGGAAGCTACCAGGTACCACTCCAGGGTGGAGTCGGACTGTGGATGCTGGTCCCACCGGGGACAAGACACGGGCAGGCAGGCACGGCTGTGACACTGGCTGACAGACGGGTATGGCAGAGGCCCTGACGGGCGGACTGGCTTGACGGAGATACAGGCAGGCAGACGGGCGCGGCTGGCACTCAGGCAGACAGGTGGGCACGGCTGGCACTCAGGCAGACAGGCCTGATACTCTGGTAGGAACTGGTATTCAGATAGATGTATGGAAACAGGTAAGAACCTGTTCAGACTGGAGAACATAAAGAAACAGGTAGAGACCAGTACAAGTAGCAGAATAAAGATAGAGCAAGAGTGGAAGCAAAGCAGAATCACAAAAGGTGGAGCAAGAGTAGAGGAGGCGGAGCTAAGAGCAGAGAAGGAGAAGACGGAGCTAAGAGCAGAGAAGGAGAAGACGGAGCTAAGAGCAGAGAAGGAGAAGACGGAGCTAAGAGCAGAGAAGGAGAAGACAGAGCTAAGAGCAGAGAAGGAGAAGACTGTTATAATAGGCAATTCAGTACCACAATGGACATAGCGGTCAGAGCACATACAGTGATCTGACAATAACCCAAAATAATAGAACGAGCTCTGAGACGTGGGAACTCTGCAGACCGCAATCCCTAATCCTCTCCAAACAACACTAGAGGCAGCCGTGGATTGCGCCTAACTCTGCCTATGCAACTCGGCACAGCCTGAGAAAGTAACTAGCCTGAAGATAGAAAATAAGCCTACCTTGCCTCAGAGAAATACCCCAAAGGAAAAGGCAGCCCCCCACATATAATGACTGTGAGTTAAGATGAAAAGATAAACGTAGGGATGAAATAGATTCAGCAAAGTGAGGCCCGACTTTCTTAACAGAGCGAGGATAGGAAAGGTAACTTTGCGGTCTACACAAAACCCTAAAGAAAACCACGCAAAGGGGGCAAAAAGACCCTCCGTACCGAACTAACGGCACGGAGGTACACCCTTTGCGTCCCAGTGCTTCCAGCAAAACTATTAGACATGCTGGACAGAAAAAACAGCAAACAAATAGCAAAGAAGAACTTAGCTATGCAGAGCAGCAGGCCACAGGAATGATCCAGGGAAAAACAAGTCCAACACTGGAACATTGACAGGAAGCCAGGATCAAAGCATTAGGTGGAGTTAAGTAGAGCAGTACCTAACGACCTCACCACATCACCTGAGGGAGGAAACTCAGAAGCCGCAGTACCACTTTCCTCCACCAACGGAAGCTCACAGAGAGAATCAGCCGAAGTACCACTTGTGACCACAGGAGGGAGCTCTGCCACAGAATTCACAACAGTACCCCCTCCTTGAGGAGGGGTCACCGAACCCTCACCAGAGCCCCCAGGCCGACCAGGATGAGCCACATGAAAGGCACGAACAAGATCGGGAGCATGGACATCAGAGGCAAAAACCCAGGAATTATCTTCCTCAGCATAACCCTTCCATTTAACCAGATACTGGAGTTTCCGTCTTGAAACACGAGAATCCAAAATCTTCTCCACAATATACTCCAACTCCCCCTCCACCAAAACCGGGGCAGGAGGGTCAACAGATGGAGCCATAGGTGCCACGTATCTCCGCAACAATGACCTATGGAATACGTTATGTATGGAAAAAGAATCTGGAAGGGTCAGACGAAAAGACACAGGATTAAGAACCTCAGAAATCCTATACGGACCAATGAAACGAGGTTTAAACTTAGGAGAGGACACCTTCATAGGAATATGACGAGAAGATAACCAAACCAGATCCCCAACACGAAGTCGGGGACCCACACGGCATCTGCGATTAGCAAAACGTTGAGCCTTCTCCTGGGACAAGGACAAATTGTCCACTACATGAGTCCAAATCTGCTGCAACCTGTCCACCACAGTATCCACACCAGGACAGTCCGAAGACTCAACCTGTCCTGAAGAGAAACGAGGATGGAACCTAGAATTGCAGAAAAATGGCGAAACCAAGGTAGCCGAGCTGCCCCGATTATTAAGGGCGAACTGTTGTGAATTCTGTGGCTGAGTTCACTTCTGTGGTCACAAGTGGTATTGCAGTCTCTGGGCTTCCTCCCTCAGGTGTTTTGGTGAGCTCGTTGGCTGCCTTGCTATTTAGCTCCACCTGAGTCTGTCTTCCTTGCTCCTTGTCAATGTTCCAGTGTTGGATCTGAGCTACTGCATCTTTCCTTGGGCCTGCTGCTCTGCTAGATAAGTGCTTCTAGTTTGTTTTCTGTTTTTTCTGTCCAGCTTGCTATTAACTTTTGCTGGAAGCTCTGAGAAGCAAAGGGGTGCACCGCCGTGCTGTTAGTTCGGCACGGTGGGTCTTTTTGCCCCTTTGCGTGGTTTTCGTTTTAGGGTTTTTTGTAGACTGCATAGTTCTCTTTGCTATCCTCGCTCTGTCTAGAATATCGGGCCTCACTTTGCTGAATCTATTTCATTCCTACGTTTGTCTTTTCATCTTGCTAACAGTCATTATATGTGGGGGGCTGCCTATTCCTTTGGGGTATTTCTCTGAGGTAAGTCAGGCTTGTATTTCTATCTTCAGGCTAGTCAGCTCCTCAGGCAGTGCCGAGTTGCATAGGTAGTGATAGGCGCAATCCACTGCTGCTTATAGTTGTGTGAGGATAGATCAGGTACTGCAGTCTACAGAGATTCCACGTCTCAGAGCTCGTCCTATTGTTTTTGGTTATTGCCAGATCTCTGTATGTGCGCTGATTACTGCACGCTGTGTTGCCTGATTGCCAGCCATAACAGTACAAGGAGCCACCCAATGATTGAGGGAAAAAAGAAATCCTGACATCATTTTTTTTTCTTAGCTCTGTCTTCAGTCTTTTTTTTCCCCTAGACATTAGAGTGCTTCAGGACACAGCTGTGGACATGGATATTCAGGCTCTGTGCTCCTCAATGGATAATCTCGTTGTAAATGTACAAAAGATTCAAGATACTATTGATCAGAAATCGATGCTAGAACCAAGAATTCCGATTCCTGATTTGTTTTTTGGTGACAGAACTAAGTTCCTGAGCTTCAGAAATAATTGTAAGCTATTTTTGGCCTTGAAACCTCATTCTTCTGGTAATCCTATTCAACAGGTTTTGATTATTATTTCTTTTTTGCGCGGCGACCCACAGGACTGGGCGTTTTATCTTGCACCAGGAGATTCTGCATTGAGTAATGTTGATGCATTTTTCCAGGCGCTGGGATTGCTTTACGATGAGCCTAATTCAGTGGATCAGGCTGAGAAAAATCTGCTGGCTTTATGCCAGGGTCAGGATGATGTAGAAGTATATTGTCAGAAATTTAGGAAGTGGTCAGTACTCACTCTGTGGAATGAATCTGCACTAGCGGCTTTGTTCAGAAAGGGTCTCTCTGAAGCTCTTAAGGATGTAATGGTGGGATTTCCTATGCCTGCTGGTTTGAATGAGTCTATGTCCTTGGCCATTCAGATCGGTCGTCGCTTGCGCGAGCGTAAATCTGTGCACCATCTGGCGGTATTGTCTGAGAGTAAACCTGAGCCTATGCAGTGCGACAGGACTATGACTAAAGTAGAACGGCAAGAACACAGACGTCTGAACAGACTGTGTTTCTATTGTGGTGATTCTACTCATGCTATTTCTAATTGTCCTAAACGCACTAGGCGGTTCGATAGCTCTGCCGTTATTGGTACTGTACAGTCCAAATTCCTTTTGTCCATTACCTTAATGTGCTCTTTGTCATCGTATTCTGTCATGGCGTTTGTGGATTCAGGCGCTGCCCTGAATCTGATGGATTTGGATTATGCTAAACGTTGTGGATTTTTCTTGGAGCCTTTGCGGTGTCCTATTCCGTTGAGAGGAATTGATGCTACACCTTTGGCCAAGAATAAGCCTCAGTACTGGGCCCAGCTGACCATGTGCATGGCTCCTGCACATCAGGAAGTTATTCGCTTTCTGGTGCTGCATAATTTGCATGATGTGGTCGTGTTGGGGTTGCCATGGCTACAAACCCATAATCCAGTATTGGATTGGAACTCTATGTCGGTAACCAGCTGGGGTTGTCAGGGAGTACATGGTGATGTTCCATTTTTGTCTATTTCGTCATCCATTCCTTCTGACATCCCAGAGTTCTTGTCGGACTTTCAGGATGTATTTGAAGAGTCCAAGTCTGATGCCCTACCTCCGCATAGGAATTGTGATTGTGCTATCGATTTGATTCCTGGTAGTAAATTCCCTAAGGGTCGTTTATTTAATTTGTCCGTACCTGAACACACCGCTATGCGCAGTTATGTGAAGGAGTCCCTGGAGAAGGGACATATTCGCCCATCGTCGTCACCATTGGGAGCAGGGTTCTTTTTTGTAGCCAAGAAGGATGGTTCGCTAAGACCGTGTATTGATTACCGCCTTCTTAATAAGATCACTGTTAAGTTTCAGTATCCCTTGCCATTGATTTCTGACTTGTTTGCTCGGATTAAGGGGGCTAGTTGGTTTACTAAGATTGATCTTCGTGGTGCGTATAATCTGGTGAGAATCAGGCAGGGAGATGAATGGAAAACGGCATTTAATACGCCCGAGGGTCATTTTGAGTATCTGGTGATGCCGTTCGGACTTGCCAATGCTCCATCTGTTTTTCAGTCTTTTATGCATGACATTTTCCGTGAGTATCTGGATAAATTCTTGATTGTTTACTTGGATGACATTTTGATCTTCTCAGATGATTGGGAGTCTCATGTGAAGCAAGTCAGAATGGTTTTCCAGGTACTGCGTGCTAATTCCTTGTTCGTGAAGGGATCAAAGTGTCTCTTCGGTGTGCAGAAAGTTTCATTTTTGGGGTTCATCTTTTCCCCTTCTACTATCGAGATGGATCCGGTTAAGGTTCAGGCCATCCAGGATTGGACTCAGCCGACATCTCTAAAAAGTCTGCAGAAATTCCTGGGCTTTGCTAATTTTTATCGTCGCTTCATCTGTAATTTTTCTAGCATTGCCAGACCATTGACCGATTTGACCAAGAAGGGTGCTGATTTGGTTAATTGGTCTTCTGCTGCCGTGGAAGCTTTTCAGGAGTTGAAGCGTCGTTTTTGCTGTGCCCCTGTGTTGTGTCAACCTGATGTTTCTCTTCCGTTCCAGGTCGAGGTTGATGCTTCTGAGATTGGTGCAGGGGCGGTTTTGTCACAGAGAGGTTCTGGTTGCTCAGTGTTCAAACCATGTGCTTTCTTTTCCAGGAAATTTTCTGCTGCTGAGCGTAATTATGATGTGGGCAACCGAGAGTTGCTGGCCATGAAGTGGGCATTCGAGGAGTGGCGTCATTGGCTTGAGGGTGCTAAGCATCGCGTGGTGGTTTTGACTGATCATAAGAACCTTACTTATCTTGAGTCTGCCAAGGGCTTGAATCCTAGACAGGCCCTTTGGTCGTTATTTTTTGCTCGTTTTGATTTTGTGATTTCATACCTTCCGGGCTCTAAAAATGTGAAGGCGGATGCTCTGTCTAGGAGTTTTGTGCCCGACTCTCCGGGGTTATCTGAGCCGGCGAGTATCCTCAAGGAAGGAGTCATTGTGTCTGCCATCTCCCCTGATTTGCGGAGAGTGTTGCAGAAATTTCAGGCTAATAAACCTGATCGTTGTCCGGCCGAGAAACTGTTCGTCCCTGATAGGTGGACTAGTAAAGTTATCTCTGAACTTCATTGTTCGGTGCTGGCCGGTCATCCAGGAATCTTTGGTACCAGGGAGTTGGTTGCTAGATCCTTCTGGTGGCCATCTCTGTCACGGGATGTGCGTGCTTTTGTGCAGTCCTGTGGAATTTGTGCTAGGGCTAAGCCCTGCTGTTCACGTGCCAGTGGGTTGCTTTTGCCCTTGCCGGTCCCGAAGAGGCCTTGGACACATATTTCGATGGATTTCATTTCTGACCTTCCCGTTTCTCAAAAAATGTCGGTCATTTGGGTGGTCTGTGATCGCTTTTCTAAAATGGTCCATCTGGTGCCCTTGGTTAAATTGCCTTCCTCCTCTGATTTGGTGCCTTTGTTCTTCCAGCATGTGGTTCGTTTACATGGCATTCCTGAGAATATTGTTTCTGACAGAGGTTCCCAGTTTGTCTCGAGGTTCTGGCGAGCCTTTTGTGGTAGGATGGGCATTGACCTATCTTTCTCCTCGGCCTTCCATCCTCAGACTAATGGCCAGACCGAACGACCCAATCAGACCTTGGAAACATATCTGAGATGTTTTGTTTCCGCTGACCAGGATGATTGGGTGTCATTTTTGCCGTTGGCTGAGTTCGCCCTTAATAATCGGGCCAGCTCGGCTACCTTGGTGTCTCCATTTTTCTGCAATTCTGGGTTCCATCCTCGTTTCTCTTCAGGACAGGTTGAGTCTTCGGACTGTCCTGGTGTGGATTCTGTGGTGGACAGGTTGCAGCAGATCTGGACTCAGGTAGTGGACAATTTGACCTTGTCCCAGGAGAAGGCTCAGCTTTTCGCTAATCGCAGACGCCGTGTGGGACCCCGACTTCATGTTGGGGATCTGGTTTGGTTATCTTCTCGTCATATTCCTATGAAGGTTTCCTCTCCTAAATTTAAACCTCGTTTTATTGGTCCGTATAGGATTTCTGAGATTCTCAATCCGGTGTCTTTTCGTCTGACCCTCCCAGACTCCTTTTCCATACATAATGTATTCCATAGGTCGTTGTTGAGGAGATACGTGGCACCTATGGTTCCATCTGTGGAGCCTCCTGCCCCTGTTTTGGTGGAGGGGGAATTGGAGTATATTGTGGAGAAGATTTTGGATTCTCGTGTCTCTAGACGGAAACTCCAGTATCTGGTCAAATGGAAGGGTTATGCTCAGGAAGATAATTCCTGGGTTTTTGCCTCTGATGTCCATGCCCCAGATCTTGTTCGTGCCTTTCATGTGGCTCATCCTGGTCGGCCTGGGGGTTCTGGTGAGGGTTCGGTGACCCCTCCTCAAGGGGGGGGTACTGTTGTGAATTCTGTGGCTGAGTTCACTTCTGTGGTCACAAGTGGTATTGCAGTCTCTGGGCTTCCTCCCTCAGGTGTTTTGGTGAGCTCGTTGGCTGCCTTGCTATTTAGCTCCACCTGAGTCTGTCTTCCTTGCTCCTTGTCAATGTTCCAGTGTTGGATCTGAGCTACTGCATCTTTCCTTGGGCCTGCTGCTCTGCTAGATAAGTGCTTCTAGTTTGTTTTCTGTTTTTTCTGTCCAGCTTGCTATTAACTTTTGCTGGAAGCTCTGAGAAGCAAAGGGGTGCACCGCCGTGCTGTTAGTTCGGCACGGTGGGTCTTTTTGCCCCTTTGCGTGGTTTTCGTTTTAGGGTTTTTTGTAGACTGCATAGTTCTCTTTGCTATCCTCGCTCTGTCTAGAATATCGGGCCTCACTTTGCTGAATCTATTTCATTCCTACGTTTGTCTTTTCATCTTGCTAACAGTCATTATATGTGGGGGGCTGCCTATTCCTTTGGGGTATTTCTCTGAGGTAAGTCAGGCTTGTATTTCTATCTTCAGGCTAGTCAGCTCCTCAGGCAGTGCCGAGTTGCATAGGTAGTGATAGGCGCAATCCACTGCTGCTTATAGTTGTGTGAGGATAGATCAGGTACTGCAGTCTACAGAGATTCCACGTCTCAGAGCTCGTCCTATTGTTTTTGGTTATTGCCAGATCTCTGTATGTGCGCTGATTACTGCACGCTGTGTTGCCTGATTGCCAGCCATAACAGCGAACTCAGCCAAAGGCAAAAAGGACACCCAGTCATCCTGATCAGCAGAAACAAAGCATCTCAGATATGTTTCCAAGGTCTGATTGGTTCGTTCGGTCTGGCCATTAGTCTGAGGATGGAAAGCCGAGGAAAAAGACAAGTCAATGCCCATCCTACCACAAAAGGCTCGCCAAAACCTCGAAACAAACTGGGAACCTCTGTCAGAAATGATATTCTCTGGAATGCCATGTAAACGAACCACATGCTGGAAGAACAATGGCACCAAATCAGAGGAGGAAGGCAATTTAGACAAGGGTACCAGATGGACCATCTTAGAAAAGCGATCACAGACCACCCAAATGACTGACATCTTTTGAGAAACGGGAAGATCTGAAATAAAATCCATAGAGATATGTGTCCAAGGCCTCTTCGGGACCGGCAAGGGCAAAAGCAACCCACTGGCACGAGAACAGCAGGGCTTAGCCCGAGCACAAATCCCACAGGACTGCACAAAAGTACGCACATCCCGTGACCGAGATGGCCACCAAAAGGATCTAGCCACTAACTCTCTGGTACCAAAGATTCCAGGATGACCAGCCAACACCGAACAATGAACCTCAGAGATAACTTTATTCGTCCACCTATCAGGGACAAACAGTTTCTCCGCTGGACAACGATCAGGTTTATTAGCCTGAAATTTTTGCAGCACCCGCCGCAAATCAGGGGATATGGCAGACACAATTACTCCTTCCTTGAGGATACCCGCCGGCTCAGACAAACCCGGAGAGTCGGGCACAAAACTCCTAGACAGAGCATCCGCCTTCACATTCTTAGAGCCCGGAAGGTACGAAATCACAAAGTCAAAACGGGCAAAAAACAGCGACCAACGAGCCTGTCTAGGATTCAACCGCTTAGCAGACTCGAGATAAGTCAAGTTCTTATGATCAGTCAATACCACCACGCGATGCTTAGCTCCTTCAAGCCAATGACGCCACTCCTCGAATGCCCACTTCATGGCCAGCAACTCTCGGTTGCCCACATCATAATTTCGCTCAGCAGGCGAAAACTTCCTGGAAAAAAAGCACATGGCTTCATCACTGAGCAATCAGAACCTCTCTGCGACAAAACAGCCCCTGCTCCAATCTCAGAAGCATCAACCTCGACCTGTAACGGAAAAGAAACATCTGGCTGACACAACACAGGGGCAGAAGAAAAACGACGCTTCAACTCCTGAAAAGCCTCCACAGCAGCAGAAGATCAATTGACCACATCAGCACCCTTTTTGGTCAAATCGGTCAATGGTTTGGCAATACTAGAAAAATTGCAGATGAAGCGACGATAAAAATTAGCAAAGCCCAGGAACTTTTGCAGACTTTTCAGAGATGTCGGCTGAGTCCAATCATGGATGGCTTGGACCTTAACAGGATCCATCTCGATAGTAGAAGGGGAAAAGATGAACCCCAAAAATGAAACCTTCTGCACACCAAAGAGACACTTTGATCCCTTCACAAACAAAGAATTAGCACGCAGGACCTGAAAAACCGTTCTGACCTGCTTCACATGAGACTCCCAATCATCCGAGAAGATCAAAATGTCATCCAAGTACACAATCAGGAATTTATCCAGGTACTCTCGGAAGATGTCATGCATAAAGGACTGAAACACTGATGGAGCATTGGCAAGTCGGAATGGCATCACTAGATACTCAAAATGACCCTCGGGCGTATTAAATGCAGTTTTCCATTCATCGCCTCGCCTGATTCGCACCAGATTATACGCACCACGAAGATCTATCTTGGTGAACCAACTAGCCCCCTTAATCCGAGCAAACAAATTATTATTATTATTATTATTTATTGTTATAGCGCCATTTGTTCCATGGCGCTTTACATGTGAGGAGGGGTATACATAATGAAAACAAGTACAATAATCTTAAACAATACAAGTCATAACTGGTACAGGAGGAATGAGGACCCTGCCCGCGAAGGCTCACAATCTACAAGGGATGGGTGAGAATACAGTAGGTGAGGGTAGAGATGGTCATGCAGCGGTTTGGTCGATCGGTGGTAACTGCAGGTTGTAGGCTTGTCTGAAGAGGTGGGTCTTCAGGTTCTTTTTGAAGGTTTCGATGGTAGGCGAGAGTCTGATGTGTTGTGGTAGAGGGTTCCAGAGTAGGGGTGATACGCGAGAGAAATCTTGTATACGATTGTGGGAAGAGGAGATAAGAGGGGAGTAGAGTAGGAGATCTATCAGATAACAATGGCAAATCAAATGAAATCAGATAACAATGGCAAGGGGTACTGAAATTTAACCGTGATCTTATTCAGAAGGCGGTAATCTATACAAGGTCTCAGCGAACCATCCTTCTTGGCTACAAAAAAGAACCCTGCTCCTAATGGCGACGATGACGGGCGAATATGCCCCTTCTCCAGGGATTCCTTCACATAACTGCGCATAGCGGCGTGCTCAGGCACGGATAAATTAAACAGTCGACCTTTTGGGAATTTACTACCAGGAATCAAATTGATAGCACAAACACAATCCCTATGCGGAGGTAGGGTATCGGACTTGGGCTCATCAAATACATCCCGGTAATCAGACAAGAACTCTGGAACCTCAGAAGGGGTGGATGACGAAACTGACAGAAATGAAACATCACAATGTACCCCCTGACAACCCCAGCTGGACACCGACATGGATTTCCAATCTAATACTGGATTATGGGCTTGTAGCCATGGCAACCCCAACACGACCACATCATGCAGATTATGCAACACCAGAAAGCGAATAACCTCCTGATGTGCAGGAGCCATGCACATGGTCAGCTGGGTCCAGTATTGAGGCTTATTCTTGGCCAAAGGCGTAGCATCAATTCCTCTCAATGGAATAGGACACTGCAAGGGCTCCAAGAAAAACCCACAACGCTTAGCATATTCCAAGTCCATCAAATTCAGGGCAGCGCCTGAATCCACAAATGCCATGACAGAATACGATGACAAAGAGCAGATCAAGGTAACGGACAGAAGAAATTTTGACTGTACTGTACCAATGGTGGCAGACCTAGCGAACCGCTTAGTGCGCTTAGGACAATCAGAGATAGCATGAGTGGAATCACCACAGTAGAAACACAGCCCATTCAGACGTCTGTGTTCTTGCCGTTTAACTCTGGTCAAAGTCCTATCGCACTGCATAGGCTCAGGTTTAAGCTCAGGTAATACCGCCAAATGGTGCACAGATTTACGCTCACGCAAGCGTCGACCGATCTGAATGGCCAAAGACATAGACTCATTCAAACCAGCAGGCATAGGAAATCCCACCATGACATCCTTAAGGGCTTCAGAGAGACCCTTTCTGAACATAGCTGCCAGCGCAGATTCATTCCATTGAGTGAGCATGGACCACTTTCTAAATTTCTGACAATATACCTCTATCTCATCCTGAGCCTGACAAAGAGCCAGCAAATTTTTTTCTGCCTGATCCACTGAATTAGGCTCATCGTACAGCAATCCAAGCGCCAGGAAAAACGCATCGATATTACCGTATTTTTCGGACCATAAGACGCACCCCAAATTTGGGGTGAAAATTGCAGAAAAAAAGATTTTTTATAACATGGGGGTCCGTCTTATTGTCCGAATTTACAGTATCTTATGGCGGTGGCAGAGAAGGGTCACAGGAGGCAAGGTGGGGTGATGCTGGGATGAGGAGGTGCTGGGATGAGAAGGTGCTGGGATGAGAAGGTGCTGGGATCAGGAGGTGCTGGGATCAGGAGGTGCTGGGATCAGGAGGTGCTGGGATCAGGAGGTGCTGGGATGAGAAGGTGCTGGGATCAGGAGGTGCTGGGATCAGGAGGTGCTGGGATCAGGAGGTGCTGGGATCAGGAGGTGCTGGGATGAGAAGGTGCTGGGATCAGGAGGTGCTGGGATCAGGAGGTGCTGGGATCAGGAGGTGCAGTGAGAGGTATGGCGTGAGAGGGGTCCCTGGCGTACCATGCAGGCTTACCTAGGTGGCAGAGGTCCGGTGGCAGAGGTGCGGTGGCGGGGGTGTGGCAGCAGAGGAGGCGCAGGAAGCGGGGTCCCTTTCCCCGGTATGGTGATGCAGCAGGCCCGGTATGCAGCAGAGCCGGGTGAATCCTCTTGTTATCGGTGGGCGCGGCCATCTTCCTGAGGCCGCGCGTGTGCAGATGAAGCGCTCTGCTCCCGGGGCTTCAGGAAAATGGCCGCGGGAGGCCGCGCGTGCGCAGATGGAGATCGCGGCGGCCATTTTCCTGAAGCCCCGGGAAGCAGAGCGCTCCATCTGCGCACGCGCGGCCTCCGGAAAATGGCCGCCACCACCGATAACAAGAGGATTCACCCGGCTCTGCTGCATACCGGGCCTGCTGCATCACCATACCGGGGAAAGGGACCCCGCTTACTGCGCCTCCTCTGCCGCCACACCCCCGCAACCGCACCTCTGCCACCGGACCTCTGCCACCGCACCTCTGCCACCTAGGTAAGCCTGCATTGCGACTATTAGACGCACCCCCCATTTTCCCCCCTTTTTTTGGGGGGAAAAAGTGCGTCTTTTAGTCCGAAAAATACGGTACTTAATGCAGGATCTCCTGACGCAAGAGAAAAAGCCCAGTCCTGAGGGTCGCCACGCAAAAAAGAAATGACGATCCTAACCTGTTGAACTGGGTCACCAGAGGAGCGAGGTTTCAAAGACAGAAATAGTTTACAATTATTTTTGAAACTCAGAAATTTAGTTCTATCTCCAAAAAACAAATCTGGAATAGGAATTCTCGGTTCTAACAAAGAATTCTGAACCACAAAATCTTGAATATTTTGAACTCTTGCCGTGAGCTGATCCACACATGAAGACAGACCTTTAATGTCCATTGCTACACCTGTGTCCTGAACCACCCAAATGTCTAGGGGAAAAAAAAGGCAAAACACAGTGCAAAGAAAAAAAAATGGTCTCAGAACTTCTTTTTTCCCTCTATTGAGAATCATTAGCACTTTAGGCTTCCTGTACTGTTATAATAGGCAATTCAGTACCACAATGGACATAGCGGTCAGAGCACATACAGTGATCTGACAATAACCCAAAATAATAGAACGAGCTCTGAGACGTGAAAACTCTGCAGACCGCAATCCCTAATCCTCTCCAAACAACACTAGAGGCAGCCGTGGATTGCGCCTAACTCTGCCTATGCAACTCGGCACAGCCTGAGAAAGTAACTAGCCTGAAGATAGAAAATAAGCCTACCTTGCCTCAGAGAAATACCCCAAAGGAAAAGGCAGCCCCCCACATATAATGACTGTGAGTTAAGATGAAAAGACAAACGTAGGGATGAAATAGATTCAGCAAAGTGAGGCCCGACTTTCTTAACAGAGCGAGGATAGGAAAGGTAACTTTGCGGTCTACACAAAACCCTAAAGAAAACCACGCAAAGGGGGCAAAAAGACCCTCCGTACCGAACTAACGGCACGGAGGTACACCCTTTGCGTCCCAGAGCTTCCAGCAAAACTATTAGACAAGCTGGACAGAAAAAATAGCAAACAAATAGCAAAGAAGAACTTAGCTATGCAGAGCAGCAGGCCACAGGAATGATCCAGGGAAAAACAAGTCCAACACTGGAACATTGACAGGAAGCCAGGATCAAAGCATTAGGTGGAGTTAAGTAGAGCAGTACCTAACGACCTCACCACATCACCTGAGGGAGGAAACTCAGAAGCCGCAGTACCACTTTCCTCCACCAACGGAAGCTCACAGAGAGAATCAGCCGAAGTACCTCTTGTGACCACAGGAGGGAGCTCTGCCACAGAATTCACAACAGAAGACGGAGCTAAGAGCAGAGAAGGAGAAGGTGGAGCTAAGAGCAGAGAAGGAGAAGGTGGAACTAAGAGCAGAGAAGGAGAAGGTGGAACTAAGAGCAGAGAAGGAGAAGACGGAGCTAAGAGCAGAGGAGGAGAAGGTGGAGCTAAGAGCAGAGAAGGAGAAGGTGGAGCTAAGAGCAGAGAAGTAGAAGGCGGAGCTGAGAGCAGAGAAGTAGAAGGCGGAGCTGAGAGCAGAGAAGAAGGCGGAGCTAAGAGCAGAGATGGAGAAGGCGGAGCTAAGAGCAGAGAAAGAGAAGGCAGAACTAAGAGCAGAGAAGCGGAGCCACGTGCAGGAATACAGGAGGCGGAGCCAAGAGCAGAGAAGCGGAGCCACATGCAGAAATGCAGGAGGCGGAGCCAGGTAGAACTGTAAGGAGCGGAACCGCAGAGCGAGAGCTGAGTGGCGCCACAGAGCAAAACTACAGAGTGCAGAGCCGAGAGCAAAGCTGAGAGGTACAGAACCACAGGTTGTTGCAGAACTGAGCAGAGAGAAACAGAGCCACAGTCAGTGGCGAACAGAGCAGAAAGATAAGGCGAAGGTAAACACAGCAGAGTGGGAAATGACAAAAGAGGAACAGGAACGAACATAGACCAGAGTTCAGACAGGAACGGACACAGATACACAAACAGAACACAGATGAAGGTCTGCTAATTGCAGCCCTCTGAGACAGGAAACAGACACGACCTGGCAGCTCAGCAGCAAGTGCTAACTGAGGGAAATAGTTTGCTCAGGCATCCTCCAATGGGTGAGGATGCCTTAAATATCAGAGACCTCAAGGCTATTGGCCAGGAACACCCAAGGGAGGTGCACACAGTCTCAATAAGAATTCGGAGTGGCTGGCGCCACCCCCCTATGCACACAGCCAGGAAGTCTACACAGAGCAGGCCGCCATGAAGCACATGGCATGGAGCCGGCAGCAGACAGATCTCACAGCATGGCACTGGGTGAGTGAGTTGATGTAACAGGCAGGTGGGGAATGGAAGGCCATGCAGTGATGCCGGCAGGGTTGGTACAGATTCCATGACAGACAGAGGCCATGACCAATGAATATCCGTGACAGACAGAAGGACAGACAGAAAGACGGAAGTGACCCTTAGACAATTATATAGTAGATATCACATAGGTGACATAAATTCTGCTGTTTGTACATCACATATACAAATAGTGCATATCACACAATTGGTGCATAACAGTGAATAGAAGGTATATATATATATATATATATATATATATATATATATATATGGTAATAGCCATAAGAATAATACATAAAATAGGATACACTGAGATCCTGATGCATACAACATAAAAGGGACTGTGAGACTCTGCTGTATACACATCACATAGGAGGACACATTGAGACTGCTATGAATGCATTATATAGGATACATTGAAACTCCTATGTGCATCATACAGAATACACTGATACTGCTGTATACATCACATAAGATACACTAAGGGTATGTGCACACGTCAGGATTTTTTCCTGACTAAATCCTGAGATTTCTGCCAGAAATCCGTGTTTTTTTTTGCGCGGATTTCTCGCGGAAATTGCGCGTTTTTTGCGCGGATTTTGCGTGGATTTTTTTGCGGAATTTTTGCGTTTTTTTTTTCCCCCCTGAATGTCATTTTGGCTTAGAAATCCGCAAAAATTCCGGAAAAAGATAGAGCATGTCCGGATTTTTAGCGGTAAGCGTTTTTTTTGTGGAAAAAAACGCTTACATCTGCACAAAAAATCCGGAATGCATTCTAAATGATAGGATGCATAATTTTAGCGTTTTTAATGCGGAATTATAGCGTTTTTATAGCGAAATTCCGCAAAAAAAACGCTAAAAATCCTAACGTGTGCACATACCCTGAGGCTGCGTTTCATACATCTTGTAGGATACACCGAGACTGATAAATACAGTATGCTTAACACAGGATGCACTGAGATTGCTATATATATACAGTTGCATGAAAAACTGTTTGCCTCCATTCCTGATTTCCTATTCTTTGCATGTTTCAGATCACCAAGCAAATTTACATATTAGACAAAGATAACAAGTAAACACAAAATGCAGTTTTTAAATAAAGGTATTTATTATTAAGGGAAAAAGAAATATAAACGTAAAGGGCCCTGTAAGTGATTACCCCTAAGGCCATGTGCACACGTTCAGTATTTTTCGTGTTTTTTCGCTATAAAAACGTGATAAAAACGCGAAAAAAAAACGCTTACATATGCCTCCTATTATTTAAAGTGTATTCCGCATTTCTTGTGCAAATGTTGCTTTTTTTTCCGCGAAAAAATCGCATTGCGGAAAAAAAAGCAACATGTTCATTAAATTTGCGGAATTGCGGGGATTCCGCACACCTAGGAATGCATTGATCTGCTTACTTTCCGCATGGGGCTGTGCACACCATGCAGGAAGTAAACAGATTATGTGCGGTTGGTACCCAGGGTGGAGGAGAGGAGACTCTCCTCCACGGACTTGGCACCATATAATTGGTAAAAAAAAAGAATTAAAATAAAAAACAGTGATATACTCACCCTCTGATGGCCCCGGAGTCTTCCCGCCTCTCATCGGTGCACGCTGCCGCTTCCGTTCCTATAGATGCTCTGTGTGAAGGACCTGCGATGACGTCGCCGTCTTGTGATTGGTTGCGTGACCGCTCATGTGACCGCTCCCGTGACCGCGACGTCATCGAAGGTCCTGCACACACACACCATCTATAGGAACGGACGCCGCTGAGGAGATCGGCTGTCTGCAGGTAAGTATAACCTTTTTTTAATTTTTTTTATTATTTTTAAACATTCTATCTTTTACTATAGATGCTGCATAGGCAGCATCAATAGTAAAAAGTTGGTCACACTTGTCAAACACTATGTTTGACAAGTGTGACCAACCTGTCAGTCAGTTTTCCAAGCGATGCTACAGATCGCTTGGAAAACTTTAGCATTCTGCAAGCTAATTTTGCTTGCTAAAAAAAACGCGAAAAAAACGCAAAAAAAAAATGCGGATTTCTTGCAGAAAATTTCCGTTTTTCTTCAGGAAATTTCTGCGTGTGCACATACCCTAAACCTAATGACTGGTTGGGTCACCTTTAGCAGGAACAACTGCAATTAAGTGTTGTGATAACTTTCAATGAATATTTTACAAAGCTCTGAAGGAATTTTGACCCACTCATCTTTGCGGAATTGTTGTGATTCTGTTGTAAGATTTCTCCCGCTCTGCACCAATCCTCTGGAATGCTCTACCCCAAGAAATTAGGACCATTCACAATTTGCATAGTTTTAGGCGTGCCCTCAAAACATATTTGTTCAGAGCGGCCTATCACGTTCCCTAATAAAAGTAATTTTATGTGTAAGGGCACGTGTGTAGCCCATTTCACTATCTCCATCTGTCCCTGAAGATGGCTGGTCCATGATTGTAAATACATCATTGTGAATACACACCTGTACTTTGTATCTCCCCACCTCATTGTAGATTGTAAGCTCTCACGAGCAGGGTCGTCTTATTGTGCTTTAATTATTGTATTGTTAATGTTGTTACTAGGGTTGAGCGAAACGGGTCGAGATTTTTCAAAAGTCGCCGACTTTTGGCAAGGTCGGGTTTCATGAAACCCGACCCGACCCCAGTGTGGGGTCGGCCATGAAGTCGGCGATCTTTTGAATCTGGAATCGGAATTCCGATACCGATTCCCGATATGTTTAAGATATCGGGAATTGGTATCGGAATTCATATTAAAGTGTAAAATAAAGAATTAAAATAAAAAATATCGCAATACTTACCCTCTGACGCGCCCTGGTACTAACCGGCAGCCTTCCTCCTTCGAATCCGCGCTTCCAGGACCTTGCCGTGACGTCGCGGCTTGTGATTGGTCGCGCGGCCGCCCATGTGACCGCTCGCGCGACCAATCAGAAGCCGTGACGTCACCGAAGGTCCTTCAAGCGCTGATTCTTAGGAAGGAAGGCTGTCGGAAGGAAGCAGGGCGCTTCCGAGGGTGAGTATATTCCTATTAGGTATATACTCACCCTCGGAAGCGCCCTGCTTCCTTCCGACAGCCTTCCTTCCTAAGAATCAGCGCTTGAAGGACCTTCGGTGACGTCACGGCTTCTGATTGGTCGCGCGAGCGGTCACATGGGCGGCCGCGCGACCAATCACAAGCCGCGACGTCACCGCGACGTCACGGCAAGGTCCTGGAAGCGCGAATTCGAAGGAGGAAGGCTGCCGGTTAGTACCAGGGCGCGTCAGAGGGTAAGTATTGCGATATTTTTTATTTTAATTCTTTATTTTACACTTTAATATGGATCGCAGGGCCTGAAGGAGAGTTTCCTCTCCTTCAGACCCTGGGAACCATGGAAACCCAATGCACTGCATTGGGTTTCGGGTTTCGGCCGACCCCGACCCCGACTTTTTTATAGGATCGGCCGATTTCACTCGACCCGACTTTTGAAAAAGTCGGGTTTCGTGAAACCCGACCCGATCCTATAAAAGTAAAGGTCGCTCATCCCTAGTTGTTACTTATGACTTACGTTTGAAACTGTTAAACTGTAAAGCGCTGCGGAATATGTTGGTGCTAAATAAATAAAGATTATTATTATTACTTATTAATTCAGCCACATTCAAGGGTTTTTGTGCATGAACCACGTTTTTAAAGTCATGCCACAACATCTCAGTCAGATTAAGGTCAGGACTAGGCCACTCCAAGGTCTTAATTTTGTTTTTCTTAAGGCATTCATAAGTGATCTTGCTGGTTTGTTTTGGATCATTGCCCTGCTGCATAACTCAAGTGTGCTTCAGCTTCATGAAAACATGGATGGACATTCTCCTTCATGATTTTTTGGCAGACAGCAGAATTCATGGTTCCAATTATCACAGCAAGTCTTCTAGGTCTTGAAGCAGCAAAACAACTTCAGACCATCACACTACCACCACCATATTTTACTGTTGATATGATGTTTCTCTTCTGAAATGCTGTGTTACTACTACGCCAGATTTAATGGTGCATACACCTTCCAAAAAGTTCAACTTTTGTCTCATCAGTACACAGAGTATTCTCTCAAAAGTCTTGGGGATCTTCAAGATGTTTTCCGGCAAAACTGAGATGAGCCTTTATGTTCTTATTGCTCAGCAGTGGTTTTCATCTTGGAACTCTGCCATGCAGGCTGTTTTAGGCCAGTCTTTCTTATGGTGGAATCATGAGCACTGACCTTAACTGAGGCAAGGCCTGCAGTTCTTTGATGTTGCTGTGGGGTCTTTTGTGACTTCTTAGATGAGTCGTCAATGCGTTTGGTTGTTTGGCCACTCCTGGGAAAGTTCACCACTGCTCCATGTTTTCGTTATTTGTTGTTAATGACGCTCACTGTAGTTCAATTGGGTCCCAAAGCTTGAAAAATGGCTTTCTAAACTTTTCCAGGCTGACAGATCTCAATTACTTTGTTTCTCATTTGTTCCAGAATTTCTTTGGATTGCGGCATGATATCTAGCTTTTGAGGATCTTTTGGTCTACTTTACTTATGTTAGGCAGGACCTGTTATGATGCGGTGGTCTAGGAGCAACATGGAACGAGCTCTGAGGGAAGTGGTAACTGTACTGACCGCAGACCCTAAGCTCAACACAACACTAGAAGCAGCCGTGGAATGCTCCTAACTCTCCCTAGGCATCTCGTCACAGCCTAAGAGCTAACTACCCCTGAAGACAGAAGCAGGAAAACTATCTTGCATCAGAGAAAATCCCCAAAGGATAGATTAGCCCCCACAAATAATGACTGTGAGTGGAGAGGAAAAAGACATACACAGAATGAAACCAGGATGAGCACAGGAGGCCAGTCTAGCTTGATAGATAGGACAGGATGGAACACTGTGCGGTCAGTATAAAACACTACAAAAATCCACGCAGAGTAAACAAAAAATCTCCACACCTGACTAAAGGTGTGGAGGGTCACTCTGCTTCCCAGAGCTTCCAGCAAGACAGAAAATAATTCAAACTGATAATGCTGGACAAACAAAGAAAGCACAGAATGGATAAGTCCACAAACTATGGACAGAAAAAGTAAGCAAAAACTTAGCTTTGCAGAACTGGTCAGGATAACAGGGAACTCCAAAGAGATGTGAATCCAACCAGGAACCATTTACAAGTGGCACTAGCTGAAGGAACAGCCAGGCTTAAATAGGCGAGAGAGGAGACGATAAGTGGAGGCAGCTGAATACAGCTAACTCCAAGGAGCAGCCATACCACTTGAAACCACAAGAGGGAGCCCAAGAGCAGAACTCACAAAAGTGCCACTTACAACCACCGGAGGGAGCCCAGGAGCAGAATTCACAACAAGGACCTATTTAAGTAATTTCATGACTGAGAACAGGTGTGGTAATAATGAGGCCTGCATGTGGCTAGGGAATTTGAACTCAGCTTCCAAAAGATGTGATAAACCATGGTTAAGACACTTTGTCGAAATGCCTAGTTCTGCGACCTCCTTTTTTGTACTGTCTAATAGTCTACTGGTTCTTAAATGGAGCATTTTATATGGATTATATTAAAACCTAAGTTTTGAAAATATTTACAAGTTTCCTTCTGAATTCCTCTTTCCTTTCTGATGTTCATGCTGTAGCTGTTCTGGCTTCATTTGTGCGAGGAGCTCCATGCTCCACACCCTGTCAAGTGAGCTGACAAGCCTTGGTGCTTTTTCGTTATGGTTAAATTATGTTTAATTGCGGGGGGCAATCAGTTTTTCACACAGGGCCCTCTGTAATTTGAATTTATTTAGTGATCTGATATGCAAATTGCCTCTTCTGAGAAAAAGAGGACTTAAACTCTATAGCGCCACCTGTTGGAAGTAGCGATCCTACAAGTCACAATCAACCCAATATGACTTAGGATAAAAGCCAAATCAGTATCTCAATTCGCAGACATGGTGTTTCGGGCTGTTGGCCCTCGTCAGTGCGAAGCATGAGAACTAATTTGGCTAGGTGAGAGGCTCTGGACTGGGGTCTAAGGGGTATCGTTTCTCCTTATGGAGAGTGACATGATACCCCTTAGACCCCAGTCCAGAGCCTCTCACCTAGCCAAATTAGTTCTCATGCTTCTCACTGATGAGGGCCAACAGCCCGAAACACCGTGTCTGCGAATTGAGATACTGATTTGGCTTTTATCCTAAGTCATATTGCACGAATCGTTAAAGGGTTGATTGTGACTTGTGGGATCGCTACTTCCAACAGGTGGCGCTATAGAGTTTAAGTCCTGTTTTTCTCAGAAGAGGCAATTTGCATACTATATTTCCCAGAGGAGCATTGCACGGCAAATAAGCCTCCTTACCTTGACAAGCCAGAGATGGTATGTCACTCTCCATAAGGAGAAACGATACCCCTTAGACTTTGGTGATCTGAAACATTTAAGTGTGTCAAACTTGCGAATGAATAGGAGATCAGGAAGGGGGCAAACACTTTTGCACACAACTTTATATGTATATATATATATATATATATATATATAAGTGAATACTTAAAGAACACAATTTATCTCCTAGTCAATCACACTTCTGTGAAATCAACCTGTCCAGTTATGAAGCACACCGGCTGTGAATCAATTTCTCCTGCTGTTGTACAAATAAAACAGACAACATGTGGAAATGATAGGCAATAAGCAAGACAACCCCTATAAAGGAGTGGTTCTACAGGGGGTGACCACAGACCCTTTCTCTGTTCCCATAATTTTTGGCTGTTCTTTTGGTCACTTTTGCTTTTTGTCGTTGCTCTAACCCCTGGAGGTACTGTACAGTAGCATAAAACGGTGTCTACTATCCACAGAAGTTGCTCAGGTAGTGCAGCTTATGTAGGATTGCACATCAATGCGAGCTGCTGCAAGAAGGATAGCTGTGTCTGTCAGCACAGTGTCCAGAGCATGGAGCAGATACCAGGAGACAAGCCAGTTCACCAGGAGATGTGGAGGGGGCCGTAGGAAGGAAAGAACCCAGCAGCAGGACCGCTACCTCCTCCTTTGTGCAAGGACGAACTGAAGAAGCAGTGCCACAGCAGTGCAAAATGACCTCCAGCAGGCCACTACCATCCGTGTGTCTTCTCAAACTGTGAGAAACAGACTCTATGAGGGTGGTATGAGGGCCCAACGTTCACAAGTGACTGTTGTGCTTATAGCCCAACAGCATGCAAAGCAATTGGCATTTGACAGAGAACAACAAGATTGTCAGATTCGATATTCATGTTCTGTGCTCTTCACGAATGAGTACAGGTTCACACTGAGCACATGTGACAGATATGACAGAGTCTGAAGGCGCCATAGAGATCGTTTTCTTCTATGCAATATTCTCCAGCGTGACTGGTTTGGCAGTGGGTCCATAATGGTGTGGGGAGGCATATGTTTGGAGGGCTGCACAGCCCGCCATTTGCTAACCAGATGTACTCTGACGGTTGTTAGGTAATGGGTGTGAGATTCTCACACCCATTGTGAGACCATATGCAGGTGCACTGGCCCTGGGTTCCTTTTGCTGCATGACAGTGCTAGACCTCATTTGGCCAAAGTGTGTCAGCAGTTCCTGCATGATGAAGGCATTGGTGCTATGGACATGCCTGCCCATTCCTCAGACGTGAATCCAGTCGAGTACACCTGGACATCGTGTCTTGTTCCACATACCACAGACTGTCCAGGAGTTGACTGATGCTTTAATCCATACCTGAGAGGAGATACCTTAAGAGAATATCCGCCGCCTCATGAGGAGCATGCCCTGGCATAGTAGGCAGGTTATACCGGCACGTGGAGGCTACAGACACTAATGAGCATCATTTCCTTGTCTTGAGACATTTCCAATGAAGTTGGATCAGCCTTTTTGATTTTCACTTTGATTTTGAGTATCATTCCAAATCCAGACCTCCATAGGATATTAATCTTGATTTACATTGATCTCTTTCAAGTTTTATTGTTCTCAACGCATTACTCTATGTAATGAATAAAGATTTGCAACTGGAATATTTCTTTCAGTGATATCTAGGATGTGGTATTTTAGTGTTCCCTTTATTTTTTGAGCAGTGTACACGTATCATAAAGGATATACCAAGTCTCTGCTGTATACATCACATGGGATACACTATAACTACTGAATATACATCACATTGGATACACTGAGATGGCTGTATATATCACATAGGGTACACTGAGACTGCTGGTTATACAACACAAAGGATACATTGAGATTGCTGTATATACATTGGATAGGATAAACACAATTTTACTCTTCTCTATACATCACATAGGATACACTAAAACTGCTGCATATACATCACAAGGAAAGTATAAATAACATTGCTGTCGTGTTTACAATCCTCTTGTAATAGGACAAGCTGGATGGCAAAACAAGTGCTAGTAATATCCCAAAAGTAGTAGGAATGAAAAAATCACTTTTAACCATGCCACAGGAGTTGAAAAGAAAAGTCTTGTTGCCTCCATCCTTAAAATTTTAAGACGGCAGTCCATTACAACAAGGTCAAGCAGCAGACATTGGGGACAGCAAAGCTACAGACCGACAGAGGGTAAAAACGACTCTCCACTGACCGGGATGACCGTCATCTTATTTGAATGTCACTCAGCAACCGCAGGATGACATCAACTGATCTACAAAAGGAATGGCAAATGGCAGCTGGGGTGAAGTGCACGGTAAGAACAGTTCGTAGCAAGCTCCTAGAGGCAGGACTCAAGTCATGTAAAGCTAGAAAAAAGCATTTCATCAATGAGAAGCAAAGGAGAACCAGGCTGAAGTTTTCCAAAGACTCTGAGTCTAATTTTCAGCTTTGCTCAACACTTGGTCGTCTACTGGTTAGACAGAGACCTGGAGAGGCATACAAGCCACAGTGTCTTGCACCTACTGTGAAATTTGGTGGAGGATGGGTGATGATCTGGGTCTGCTTCAGCAAGGCTGGAATTGGGCAGATTGTTCTTTGCAATAGATGTATGAATCAAGCCGCATACAAGGTTATCCTGGAAGAACAGTTGATTCCTTCTGCTCAGGCAATGTTCCCCAACTCTGAGGACTGTTTTTTCCAGCAGGACAATGCGCCATGTCACACATGCCACACAGCTAAGTCAATCAAGGTGTGGATGAAGGACCACCACATCAAATCCCTGTCATGGGCAGCCCATCCAGACCTGAACCCCATTGAAAATCTCTGGAATGTAATCAAGAGGAAGATGGATAGTCACAAGCCATCAAAGAAGAACTGCTTACATTTTTGTACCAGTAGTGTCATAAAGTCACCCAAAAGCAGTGTGAAAGACTGGTGGAAAGCATGCAAAGATGCATGAAAGCTGTGATTAAAAATCATGGTTATTCTACAAAATATTGATTTCTAAACTCTTCCTGAGTTAAAATATTAGTATTGTTGTTTCTAAATGCTTATGAACTTGTTGTTTTTTTGCATTATTTGAGGTCTGCAAGCAATGTACTTTTTGTTATTTTGACCATTTCTCATTTTCAGAAAATAAATACAAAATGTATTGCTTGGAACTTCGGAGACATGTTGTCAGTAGTTTATAGAATAAAAGAACAATTTAAATTTTACTCAAAAATATACCTATAAAGAGAAAAATCGGACAAACTGAAAATTTTGCAGTGGTCTCTAAATATTTGCCAAAGCTGTATATCAAATAGGATACTCTAAAATTGCTACATATACACCACATAGGACACACTTAGACTTCTGCTTACATCACACAGGATACACTGAGACTCATAAAATTGCAGTAAACATTACGTAGGATACACTGAGATTGCTGTATATATCAAATAGTATACACTGAGACTGCTGTATCTGCATCACATGGGAGACTGTGCAACTGCTACATACATCACAAAGAGCAAAGCGCGCTTAACTTTGCCTACAAAGAATGTCTTACAGAAAAATGAAATGGACGGTGCCTGGAAAAATGGGACCAGCAGCCCACCAAAATCTACTAATATAACACACCACCCCTGTTCTACAAGTATAATGTTCACAAAGGCTGGATGAGGTACACACTTTCTCATAATCTGAAGATTATTACCCTATTGTAACCAACCCCCAATAAATTAATATTGGTAGGTTTGCAGATTGCTTTTTTGGGGAAATCTGTTTTCATATTTCCAGAGATTCCCAGAAGGTGTACTTTTAAGCTCTTGGGCCCTAATGAAAATCTTTAACACTAGGACTACTGGACTCGTGACCCCGCCTAGAACTACTGAAAGGAGTCATTTTGACTCCTTGCTTGTTTTCGTTTATTTTTAGAGTTTCATTTGTGGTTATTTATTAATAATTATATTTTTTGTAATGTATTATTATTGTGAGATCCAACAGTAATGCTTTTGATTGTTTTTTTTCTGCTTTTCTTATTTTTCTACAGAAAATAACAATAATTATAATAGACGTTTTTCAAACATTTTTTTTATTCAAGTGCACACATATAAACAACAACTGAAGAACAAAAAGCAGAGAAAATGTAGGTGGAGGAGCATAAAAATGAAAATATGGCGCAGAATTCACCTTCTAAACATTTGGTGTTTCGCATTTTAGGCATTGCCTTTGATTTATGGCAGTACATTGCCCACACAAAGACTTACCACAAGTCTTACAATTGCCGACAGATCTATTTTTCTTGCACTTTTCTTTGATCTGGCAAAATTTTGTTTGAACCATCACTTCTGAACATGTAGAAACTTGGGACGTGGAACCCTTTTCCCTATCTGTGACATAAGGACCACTCAACTCTCTCACAAGCGTTTGCAAAAATGCCTTGCGTGACATTTTTTGGTGGGTAATCTGTTATGAAAGGCAATTCAGTACTACAATGGACATAGCGGTCAGAGCACATACAGTGATCTGACAATAACCCAAAATCATAGAACGAGCTCTGAGACGTGGGAACTCTGCAGACCGCAATCCCTAATCCTCTCCAAACAACACTAGAGGCAGCCGTGGATTGCGCCTAACTCTGCCTATGCAACTCGGCACAGCCTGAGAAACTAACTAGCCTGAAGATAGAAAATAAGCCTACCTTGCCTCAGAGAAATACCCCAAAGGAAAAGGCAGGCCCCCACATATAATGACTGTGAGTTAAGATGAAAAGACAAACGTAGAGATGAAATAGATTCAGCAAAGTGAGGCCCGACTTTCTTAACAGAGCGAGGATAGAAAAGATAACTTTGCGGTCTACACAAAACCCTAAAGAAAACCACGCAAAGGGGGCAAAAAGACCCTCCGTACCGAACAAACGGCACGGAGGTACACCCTTTGCGTCCCAGAGCTTCCAGCAACAAATTAGACAAGCTGGACAGAAAAAATAGCAAACAAATAGCAAAGAAGAACTTAGCTATGCAGAGCAGCAGGCCACAGGAATGATCCAGGGAAAAGCAAGTCCAACACTGGAACATTGACAGGAAGCCAGGATCAAAGCATTAGGTGGAGTTAAGTAGAGAAGCACCTAACGACCTCACCAGATCACCTGAGGGAGGAAACTCAGAAGCCGCAGTACCACTTCCCTCCACCAACAGAAGCTCACAGAGAGAATCAGCCGAAGTACCACTTGTGACCACAGGAGGGAGCTCTGCCACAGAATTCACAACAGTAATCTCCTTGAATATTATACATGCATTTATACCCGCAAAGTCTAAGGCATTTTCAAATGCATGAACAGGCCATCTCCTTGTGGATGTTCGTGTGGTATATTTTCGTGCCATCTGATCCACTACATCTACTCCATATTTTGTTTCATTGTAAAACTTTACCGTTTCTGGAGTTTTTTTTAGCGGAATCAGACGCAACAACAACATCTGGATGGACGGAACTCAAAATGACAACATTTTTGTTGGGCTTTCCTTGATATACTGTAAGTGTAAAATTGTCTTCATTTCTAAACACTTTAGTGTTGTACAATTCCTCTTTCATGGATTTTATTTCTTTAGGCACTTCTCGCCTTATCTTATTCAGTGTTCCCACGATGGTTGTTCCTTTGCTTTTTAGCTGTTTAGCTAATTTTACTGAAGTAAAATAATTATCGGTTGTAACATTGCGACCTTTTTTCAAAAACGGGTCCAATAACTTCATTACCAGGTGCGATGATCAAGGATGTGACCGATAGGATACCAAAGCTCTTCAGCTCCAAGGACGTCCACCCATTTCTTCTGATACATGTTGGCACCAATGACACGGCAAGGAAGGACCTACCGACAATCTGCAAGGACTTTGAAGAGTTGGGGAAGAAAGTAAAGGAACTGGATGCACAGGTAGTTTTTTCTTCTATCCTTCCAGTAGACGGGCATGGCACCAGGAGATGGAACAGGATCCTTGATGCAAACAACTGGCTAAGACGATGGTGCAGACAACAAGGATTTGGATTCCTTGACCACGGTGTGAATTACTGGTATGATGGACTCCTCGCCAGAGACGGACTACACCTCAACAAACCTGGGAAACACACATTCGCCAGAAGACTCGCTACACTCATCAGGAGGGCGTTAAACTAGAAGAAGAGGGGACGGGAAGAAAAACATTAGACTCGAACAAAGACGACCCAGGAAAACATACTCAGAAGGGAGGTAAGAACATTTCTAAAACAATCCACAGTGAGGAGATTGGAACAAAACAAAATCCTCTAAACTGCATGCTCGCAAACGCCAGAAGCCTGACAAACAAGATGGAAGAACTAGAAGCAGAAATATCTACAGGTAACTTTGACATAGTGGGAATAACCGAGACATGGTTAGATGAAAGCTATGACTGGGCAGTTAACTGACAGGGTTACAGTCTGTTTAGAAAGGATCGTAAAAATCGGAGAGGAGGAGGGGTTTGTCTCTATGTAAAGTCTTGTCTAAAATCCACTTTAAGGGAGGATATTAGCGAAGGGAATGAGGATGTCGAGTCCATATGGGTTGAAATTCATGGAGGGAAAAATGGTAACAAAATTCTCATTGGGGTCTGTTACAAACCCCCAAATATAACAGAAAGCATGGAAAGTCTACTTCTAAAGCAGATAGATGAAGCTGCAACCCATAATGAGGTCCTGGTTATGGGGGACTTTAACTACCCGGATATTAACTGGGAAACAGAAACCTGTGAAACCCATAAAGGCAACAGGTTTCTGCTAATAACCAAGAAAAATTATCTTTCACAATTGGTGCAGAATCCAACCAGAGGAGCAGCACTTTTATACCTAATACTATCTAATAGACCTGACAGAATAACAAATCTGCAGGTGGTTGGGCATTTAGGAAATAGCGACCACAATATTGTGCAGTTTCACCTGTCTTTCACTAGGGGGACTTGTCAGGGAGTCACAAAAACATTGAACTTTAGGAAGGCAAAGTTTGAACAGCTTAGAGATGCCCTTAATCTGGTAGACTGGGACAATATCCTCAGAAATAAGAATACAGATAATAAATGGGAAATGTTTAAGAACATCCTAAATAGGCAGTGTAAGCGGTTTATACCTTGTGGGAATAAAAGGACTAGAAATAGGAAAAACCCAATGTGGCTAAACAAAGAAGTAAGACAGGCAATTAACAGTAAAAAGAAAGCATTTGCACTACTAAAGCAGGATGGCACCATTGAAGCTCTAAAAAACTATAGGGAGAAAAATACTTTATCTAAAAAACTAATTAAAGCTGCCAAAAAGGAAACAGAGAAGCACATTGCTAAGGAGAGTAAAACTAATCCCAAACTGTTCTTCAACTATATCAATAGTAAAAGAATAAAAACTGAAAATGTAGGCCCCTTAAAAAATAGTGAGGAAAGAATGGTTGTAGATGACGAGGAAAAAGCTAACATATTAAACACCTTCTTCTCCACGGTATTCACGGTGGAAAATGAAATGCTAGGTGAAATCCCAAGAAACAATGAAAACCCTATATTAAGGGTCACCAATCTAACCCAAGAAGAGGTGCGAAACCGGCTAAATAAGATTAAAATAGATAAATCTCCGGGTCCGGATGGCATACACCCACGAGTACTAAGAGAACTAAGTAATGTAATAGATAAACCATTATTTCTTATTTTTAGTGACTCTATAGCGACAGGGTCTGTTCCGCAGGACTGGCGCATAGCAAATGTGGTGCCAATATTCAAAAAGGGCTCTAAAAGTGAACCTGGAAATTATAGGCCAGTAAGTCTAACCTCTATTGTTGGTAAAATATTTGAAGGGTTTCTGAGGGATGTTATTCTGGATTATCTCAATGAGAATAACTGTTTAACTCCATATCAGCATGGGTTTATGAGAAATCGCTCCTGTCAAACCAATCTAATCAGTTTTTATGAAGAGGTAAGCTATAGACTGGACCAAGGTGAGTCATTGGACGTGGTATATCTCGATTTTTCCAAAGCGTTTGATACCGTGCCGCACAAGAGGTTGGTACACAAAATGAGAATGCTTGGTCTGGGGGAAAATGTGTGTAAATGGGTTAGTAACTGGCTTAGTGATAGAAAGCAGAGGGTGGTTATAAATGGTATAGTCTCTAACTGGGTCGCTGTGACCAGTGGGGTACCGCAGGGGTCAGTATTGGGACCTGTTCTCTTCAACATATTCATTAATGATCTGGTAGAAGGTTTACACAGTAAAATATCGATATTTGCAGATGATACAAAACTATGTAAAGCAGTTAATACAAGAGAAGATAGTATTCTGCTACAGATGGATCTGGATAAGTTGGAAACTTGGGCTGAAAGGTGGCAGATGAGGTTTAACAATGATAAATGTAAGGTTATACACATGGGAAGAGGGAATCAATATCACCATTACACACTGAACGGGAAACCACTGGGTAAATCTGACAGGGAGAAGGACTTGGGGATCCTAGTTAATGATAAACTTACCTGGAGCAGCCAGTGCCAGGCAGCAGCTGCCAAGGCAAACAGGATCATGGGGTGCATTAAAAGAGGTCTGGATACACATGATGAGAGCATTATACTGCCTCTGTACAAATCCCTAGTTAGACCGCACATGGAGTACTGTGTCCACTTTTGGGCACCGGTGCTCAGGAAGGATATAATGGAACTAGAGAGAGTACAAAGGAGGGCAACAAAATTAATAAAGGGGATGGGAGAACTACAATACCCAGATAGATTAGCGAAATTAGGATTATTTAGTCTAGAAAAAAGACGACTGAGGGGCGATCTAATAACCATGTATAAGTATATAAGGGGACAATACAAATATCTCGCTGAGGATCTGTTTATACCAAGGAAGGTGACGGGCACAAGGGGGCATTCTTTGCGTGTGGAAGAGAGAAGGTTTTTCCACCAACATAGAAGAGGATTCTTTACTGTTAGGGCAGTGAGAATCTGGAATTGCTTGCCTGAGGAGGTGGTGATGGCGAACTCAGTCGAGGGGTTCAAGAGAGGCCTGGATGTCTTCCTGGAGCAGAACAATATTGTATCATACAATTATTAGGTTCTGTAGAAGGACGTAGATCTGGGTATTTATTATGATGGAATATAGGCTGAACTGGATGGACAAATGTCTTTTTTCGGCCTTACTAACTATGTTACTATGTTACTATGGTCAGCTAAACGGTCCTCAGCACGGCGTGTGTCATCTTTGCCTAGATAAGGGAAGCCATTTGCCAGATATTTGCTCTCCTTATCAACAGCTAGCCAATATTTGTGGCCATATTTATCTGGTTTGGAAGGCATGTACTGCGTGAATGGACACCTAGTTTTGCTTGGGAAAAGTTGCTCATCCACCGTTATGTATGGGCCAGGTTTGTAACACACAATACAATTTTCAATAAACCTGTCCCACACAGTAGAAAATAGAGCAAACTTGTCCGTTTGCAGTCTCTCCGATCGAGTAGATTTCTCATCAAATCTGAGAAACCTCATAATTTCAACAAACGGTCCCTAGACATTGTCGCTTTGCAAAACGGTATTCCCCAGTCATTACACCAAATACTGCTAATCGAGTGACGGTTCGTGCCAGATATTCCACGAGCATAGAATATCGCAATGAATGCATCTAGCTCCTCATCAGATAGAGTAAACTGTAAATTATTGTTCCTGCATGCTTCTGCAAGCGTACAGTTCTTTATATGTGTCAATATATATGAATCAAAAAATAAACGCCATGCGCTCAAAGGACTATCGATAATGATATTTCTTCTGGCGTATCCTGTAGGGCCAGGTGCTTCTCGAAGAATATTTTGGCTGTCACGCCTACCAGGCAAGTGTTGTCCAATTTCAACAGGTTTCCATTGAATACCATCCGCTGAAACTAGTATTCCTTCAGATTCGCCTTCTCTGGTGTTTGTCGTTGCATTACCTTCGCCGCCATCGTTATCTGTTGTTCTTTCATTTCTGGGACGTTTTGCTGATTTTTTCTCTCCACGACCAGGAGGATGGTCACGAGGCAACATAACTGCATGAGCCCGATCCCCAGTTGATGTGCTTGGAATATCTGGAAAAAAGTTGATGAATATTTAGAATTTTTGTTTTGTAAGGGTCCGTGCACACTGGCTGGATTAGCGGCGGAATATCCGACCGGATATTCTCACCACAATCCGGCCCGTACCTGCCCGCTCAGGTACAGAGCGGAGTTTCATACCTGAAGCTCCGCTCCGAACCCCGGGCTGGAGCCGCTGTCTGGGACGGAGCCGTGCTCACGCGTAAGCAAGCGCTGCTCTGTCCCTGACAGCGGCTCCAGCCCGGGGTTCGGAGCGGAGCTTCAGGCATGAGCGGGCAGGTACAGCCTGTATTGCGGCAAGAATATCCAGATGGCTATTCAGCCAGAATTCTGCTAGTGTGCACAGGCCCTAACTCAGTGTGTGGAAGAACAAATAAATACACATAACTACTTACCTTCTGGATTTGTTCCTTCTGAGTCTTCAGATTCACTTGTATGTACTTGTATTCACGTGTATGCCGGATGGCATACACCCACGAGTACTAAGAGAACTAAGTAATGTAATAGATAAACCATTATTTCTTATTTTTAGTGACTCTATAGCGACAGGGTCTGTTCCGCAGGACTGGCGCATAGCAAATGTGGTGCCAATATTCAAAAAGGGCTCTAAAAGTGAACCTGGAAATTATAGGCCAGTAAGTCTAACCTCTATTGTTGGTAAAATATTTGAAGGGTTTCTGAGGGATGTTATTCTGGATTATCTCAATGAGAATAACTGTTTAACTCCATATCAGCATGGGTTTATGAGAAATCGCTCCTGTCAAACCAATCTAATCAGTTTTTATGAAGAGGTAAGCTATAGACTGGACCACGGTGAGTCATTGGACGTGGTATATCTCGATTTTTCCAAAGCGTTTGATACCGTGCCGCACAAGAGGTTGGTACACAAAATGAGAATGCTTGGTCTGGGGGAAAATGTGTGTAAATGGGTTAGTAACTGGCTTAGTGATAGAAAGCAGAGGGTGGTTATAAATGGTATAGTCTCTAACTGGGTCGCTGTGACCAGTGGGGTACCGCAGGGGTCAGTATTGGGACCTGTTCTCTTCAACATATTCATTAATGATCTGGTAGAAGGTTTACACAGTAAAATATCGATATTTGCAGATGATACAAAACTATGTAAAGCAGTTAATACAAGAGAAGATAGTATTCTGCTACAGATGGATCTGGATAAGTTGGAAACTTGGGCTGAAAGGTGGCAGATGAGGTTTAACAATGATAAATGTAAGGTTATACACATGGGAAGAGGGAATCAATATCACCATTACACACTGAACGGGAAACCACTGGGTAAATCTGACAGGGAGAAGGACTTGGGGATCCTAGTTAATGATAAACTTACCTGGAGCAGCCAGTGCCAGGCAGCAGCTGCCAAGGCAAACAGGATCATGGGGTGCATTAAAAGAAGTCTGGATACACATGATGAGAGCATTATACTGCCTCTGTACAAATCCCTAGTTAGACCGCACATGGAGTACTGTGTCCAGTTTTGGGCACCGGTGCTCAGGAAGGATATAATGGAACTAGAGAGAGTACAAAGGAGGGCAACAAAATTAATAAAGGGGATGGGAGAACTACAATACCCAGATAGATTAGCGAAATTAGGATTATTTAGTCTAGAAAAAAGACGACTGAGGGGCGATCTAATAACCATGTATAAGTATATAAGGGGACAATACAAATATCTCGCTGAGGATCTGTTTATACCAAGGAAGGTGACGGGCACAAGGGGGCATTCTTTGCGTCTGGAGGAGAGAAGGTTTTTCCACCAACATAGAAGAGGATTCTTTACTGTTAGGGCAGTGAAAATCTGGAATTGCTTGCCTGAGGAGGTGGTGATGGCGAACTCAGTCGAGGGGTTCAAGAGAGGCCTGGATGTCTTCCTGGAGCAGAACAATATTGTATCATACAATTATTAGGTTCTGTAGAAGGACGTAGATCTGGGTATTTATTATGATGGAATATAGGCTGAACTGGATGGACAAATGTCTTTTTTCGGCCTTACTAACTATGTTACTATGTTACTATGTTACTTGATATGTTCTGAGGAATGAAATCTTCATCACTGTCAGAATCAAATACATGTTCCTGCAATTCGGATTCCGATTCATCCTCCGGTATGGATTGCAAAGTAGCCAGAATATCCTGAGGCTTTATCAAACGTCTTCTCTCCATATTCCTCACAAATTCCATAATTCTATATAGTTCCCTGCTGAAAAATAGAAATGAAATGAAAACTAAAAGAAATAATAACTGTTCTGCCACCTTCAAAAGTAGGTGGGCTGAATCAGTTGACAGACAGCTAAACTATTTCATAACAATTCATACCTGTATGAGTCTTCAGAGCTCGTATGTCTGCGTCTGTTCTCTTTGTCTCTTCAGCTGAACTGAAAGTAAAGTTACTATCCAGAATACTGTCTCCTGCTAGGACCTTAGAAAAACACCACCCTTCATTAGCATAAGATAAGAGCCTAGAGTAAACAAGCTATTTTGTCCAGCATTACACAGTAATACAAGCAGGTAAAACACAAGGAAAATGTGAAAAGTTGACATGTAAATTGAACTACATCTATATGAACATCAGGGTAAATAAGACAGAGTGAAAAAATTATGCACAAAACTTTATAGCAACATTTAGTGACAAAAGGACCTCAAAATATAGTAGGGAGTCAAAATGACTCCCTTCAGTAGTTCTTGGTAAATTTTGAAAAAAACGCGCAATTTTTTTACCAAAATTATTTATTCTCACAAAATCTTTTTTCACATCATATTTGAGGAAAAGTCACCGAGTTTCAAGCCGGAATTCTGAAAAATGTAGTCACAGAAGAGAAATAAAAAATGAAAGGAGTCAAAATGACTCCATCAGTAGTTCTAGTGTTAAGGCCATGTGCACACGTTGCGGTTTTTATCGCAGATCTGCGGCGTTTTTATTAAAAGCTCATTAACAAACATCGGCCTTTCTATTATATATCTATGGATATATTGATCTATAGATATATTTATAGATAGATATATCTATAGATACATAGATGTATCTATCCATAGATCTGGCTGCTTTCACACATCAGGTTTTTGCCGTCAGGCACAATTCGGCGAGTTTTGAAAAAAAAACAGATCCGTTTTTTTCTGCCGGATCCTTTTGTTTCTCATAGAGTTGTATTAGCGCCGGATTGTGCCTGATGGCCACATGTTTCATCCATTTTTTGCCAGATCCATCAGAAAAGCTGTCTCCGGCGGATGGAGAAAATGTACAAAAGAATGGTTTTTCTGTCCGGCGAAAAAACGCGCAACGTCAGATCCGGCGAAAAATGTATGAAACTGAGATGTGAAATGATGAATCTGGCCTCCGAATCTTGTTTTTCATGCATTTTTTTCCATTGAAATCATGCACATCTTTCATTCTCTCTCTTTAAAAAAAAAAAAACGGATCAGTTGCATCAGTTTTTCACTATTTGCATCAGTTTTTTCAAAGATTCGCCGTATCCTGCCTGATGGATAGATCCAACAACCAACGTAATACACCATGGGACAAAGTATACACAAATTAGACCAAGGCAGGGAATATGGAAAATATATGGCTTCATTAATAGGGTGCCTATGATTACATATCAATTAAAAAAAAAATCAATACATTAAACAAGCAAAAAATATATATAAAATTAAAATAAATCAATAATAGAATGCGTACACTGACAGATTATCCCAGTTGCACTTGTCACTTTATTTTACACGTTTACTAAATTCAACACAGTTGTGTACATAATTATAATTTTTCCTTCTCCCCATATATTTTTTATTACATAAAATACAGAGTCTATTCCTCTTTTATTATTGTCTTTTTATATAATTTCTTTTTTTCTTTTGAACTTCTGGTACAGCTATATGAAATATTAATTTTTGGAGACTTATATTTTATCCTGTTGGTGGTTTTATTGCTATAAAGATATACATATATAGCCCCCCCCCTTTTTTTATATATAATCTGTCAGTGTACGCATTCTATTATTGATTTATTTTAATTTTATATATATTTTTTGCCTGTTTAATGTATTGATTTATTTTTTTTAATTGATATGTAATCATAGGCACCCTATTAATAAAGCCATATATTTTCCATATTCCCTGCCTTGGTCTAATTTGTGTATACTTTGTCCCATGGTGTATTACGTTGGTTGTTGGTTCTCCTTTTCGCAGTGGTTTCTCCACTGTACTTTTTCACAGCGCACCCTGATGGTTTTGGTTACCGTTTTATTTTAGATTATAATAAGTTATTATTATTTTTTATGATTCTTGGGTGTACTGTGTATTTTATAATTAATTAATATATTACTGATGGATAGATGTAGATAAATATATGGATAGTTAGGCTACTTTCACACATCAGTTTGTTTCCGTCAGACAGGATCCGGTGAATTTGTGGAAAAACGAATCCGTTGCAAATAGTGAAAAACTGATGCAACTGATCCGTTTTTTAGAGAGAGAGAACGGAAAATGTGCATGATTTCAACGGAAAAAATTCATGAAAAACCAGATTCGGAGGCCGGATTCATCATTTCACATCTGCTTCATACATTTTTTGCCGGATCCGTCGTGGATCCGTTGCTGTGCATTTTTTCACCGGACTTAAAAAACTTTCCTCTGTATGTTATCTCCATCCGGCTGAAACAGTTTTTTTACGGATGAAACATGTGGCCATCTGGCGCAATCCGGTCGCTAAGGCTTCTTTAACACTTCGTCGCGACGTACCGACGCACGTTGTGAAAATTTGACATGACGTGGACAGCGGATGCAGTTTTTGAACGCATCCGCTGCCCATTCTGAAGTCCGGGGAGGAGGGGGCGGAGCTCCGTCTGCGCATGCGCGGTAGGAAATGGCAAGCGCGACGTACGAAAAAACGTTCCCTTGAACGCTTTTTCGTGCCGACAGTCCGCCAAAGCACGACGTATCCAGTGCACGACGGACGCGACGTATGGCCATATGTCGCGATCCGTCGGCAATACAAGTCTATGGGCAAAAAATGCATCCTGCGGGCACATTTGCAGGATCCTGTGATAAGGGCTTGTCTTTAATGAAGCATACCAAAAAACATCTTCACGGCACCGGGGAGTGAAACAAAGGAAGAGGTGAACAGAAAGGGACGACGGCCATTTCACACTACAACCAGCGCTTCTACGAGTCCATCGAAATTGCTTTTTTTCCTATTTTTCTAAAGCACACATCAGAAGAATTGCAGTAAACTATGTCAAATTGTATGCATCATTCCTATACAGACAATATATAAGAACATCTGAAGACATGAGTATAGCATATTATAGTATTAATATCACAATAGCAATATCTTCAGGGAAGAAGATATACATCTTCTCACTCTTTTACATTTGCAGAGCTCTATGCAAGCCACTGCTAAAGCAGAAAATGCTGAATGTATTTGTCAGGGTAAATAGGGATGTCTTTGGATAGGAATCTGTAGTGAAGATAATAGCAGTGGTGAGTGGTGCAGAGCAAAAATACTCTGGGATACTACTGTATTAGATCACAACAAAGATACCCCGTACAGAGGAACAAGGAAACAGAGTTTGGGTAAAGTAGATAGCATGTGTGGCACCCCTAGGGGTATTTGCCACAAAAATAGTTACTGACACTAAATACAAGTACTAAGATAGCAAAACTGCACTACCACCTCCGGCCAGAAGGGGGAGCTCCAGAGACTTCCCTTGATCCATTCTGGTCTGAGAGAAAAACTGGCAGTTGGGCTAAGGAGCTGAAAGTGAGAGGTCATACAGCTGAATTTCTAACAGCCCTATGACGGTTTCCAGGCCCAAATCACTGGCCTGAGGAGAAAAGGGACAGAGAAAAAGGACATTGTGAGAACCGGGTAGCATTAATCACTACCCAGAACAGGCACAAAGATGGATACCGAATCCGTGGCTGTATTCATTATATATAATACAGCAACCGGAAAAACGTGAGGTGATATCAGCTTCACTAGGGCCGGACGCAGCAACAGACACAGAGTTCAGCGGTACTCCTGGAGGGGGTAAGTCGATAAAAGGACTCGGGTTGCCCGTCGAACCAGGACCCGGAGGGGACAGATTGGGCCGGCAGCCAGTTCACATACAGCAGCAGGGCCACACAGAAACTGCGTACAATAAGAGGCGAAGACCCCGGCAGGGTCAAAGTAACTCAGAGTTCCCATACAGACTCCGGTGACAGGACTGGTTGTAAATCCCTTTATGTTGAAGTAAACTGGTTAAACGTTTCAGTGCCTCAGTCTTTCATTTGGACAATAGCCATCTATTCAGGATCGGGATCATCACTGCTGGGAGAACCTGCTGCTGATCAAGTAAGTGCCTGTTCCCTCACGATACCCCTTACACTGTGCATTGCCTGAGACCACAGCACCGGGTCAAGCCACCCGTGACATCCCCCTCAAGAGACAGACCCCATTGGTCCAGTGCTGGGTACCCCGGTCTCCTGGGCGTCACAATTGGTGTCACGAACAGGATTCAGCCAGCCCGTATACCGGGTATTGTGTGCCATGATTGGAGCCCAAAACTGTGAAAACTTGGATGAAAAATCTTGAAAATTGACTTTATTAAAGAAAATTCCATTTCCCATTAAAAACTATTGAAAGTGACTTTTCCCCATTGGTTATAATGGAGTAAAGATGGCCGCCATCCCCTGAGGTAATCACTTCATAACCGTTAGGCACGAGACTGTTAATTGAGCTACGCCATTACCTGAGCCCCAGTCTGACTGAAAAACTTCAGAATCCGCCATTACAGAGCGCGTGGCGGGCGGGAGCAGCAGGGGGCGTGTCATTGTGGGCGGCACCAAGGTGAGCGCTCTGACGTCAGAGTAAGGGGAAAACCAATCCTGCTGCACAGGGGAACGAATCTACACTATCCCGACGGAAGCGGAGGACCGGAAGGGTCCGGATTAACTAAGGGGGCACAGTATGTCGCAGCACGGAGACGCCGCAGCACCCGGCAACGCTAATGCAGCTGAAAGACAGAGTGTCGATAGAGAGTCCGGTAGCGCAGCGGTGCAAGGAGTGGCGCCCATCATGCCGGTGCTGATGCCATATACCCCGGGTGGCCCGTGGCTTCCAATGTATGAAGGTGAGCCTAATACCCTTGACGATTTCAGAGAAAAGATGCTGGCCCATTTTGACATGTTCCCCGTGGGTGAAGTTCAGCGTGTTAGTCTCCTGATGATGCAGTTAAGTGGCCATGCTAAGCGAGAAGTTACAGCATGGGCAGCTGATCTAAAAGGCACTGTTGAACGCGTATTTGCTGGATTAAAAGCTACATTTGAAACCACTGCCAGCAGCAAAGCTAAAGTACGATTCTTTAATTGCAAACAAAAAGCTAATGAGGGCGTGAGAGACTTTGCCTTAAACCTGCAGGAAGCCCTTAAATCACTTACACTGGCTGAACCCATTTTTAATACCGGAGCGGATAAACTGCTAAGAGATCAATTTATTGAGGGACTCTACACCCCTTCTCACCGGGGGCATGTGAGTATGCTTGTTTTTAAGAACCCTGAATTGACATTTGCCCAATTAAAGGAGAGCGCTATACGTCTCCA
This sequence comes from Ranitomeya imitator, assembly GCF_032444005.1. NCBI lineage: Eukaryota > Metazoa > Chordata > Amphibia > Anura > Dendrobatidae > Ranitomeya > Ranitomeya imitator. The sequence goes on from NC_091284.1 coordinate 402,126,249, forward strand.
GCTGGCAGAGGCACCTCGGGATCAGGATCCTGCGCAACCCATGGCAGAGGCACCTCAACAACAGGGAGTGCAAGTGACATCAGCTATGTCCGGGGCCATTGCTAAGCCCCTGGGGCCCAGTACTAATGAAGCTCTTCAACAAAAGATTAACTCTTTAACTGATGTTGTTGCTTCAATGGCTAAAACCATGCAGGAGATGAGAGGACCCAAGATGGAGTTGGCAAACCGTAGAGAGGATGTTCCATGGATGAGACCCTGGAAATACCCGACATGGAGAGGACGACCCCGCGACCGCTACCAACCGGATGGACAGCCCATTTGCCGCCGTTGCCAGCAGCCAGGCCACTTTGCACGAGATTGTGATTTAAACGGGAATCCCCTGGGAATGCGGGCCGCTTCACAGGAATGAACTTTCAAGGCCCAACACTCTGGCATGACAGGTACATCGGAGGACGACCCATTATCCCTATCGTGCTGGACGGAATTCCCCTCAACGCTTAGCTGGACACAGGTTCCCAGATTTCATCTATACCGTATATCCTTTATAAGAGGTACTGGGCTGATGCAGATATTGATAAAGGACCCTCTGATGTTGAACTAGATATATGGGCCAGTAATGAAAATTGCTGAAACTGCCCAATCCTGCCAACAGAGAGTTCTCCAGAGGGAAATAAAAGTATTGATGTTAAGGCAACAGGTAGAAGTTGCAGGTGGAGAAATCGGCAGTGTGAGGACTTAACAAGCGGGTATTGGCAAGTCCCTGTGGCTGAGAGAGATAAGGAAAAGACGGCATTCACCACACCAATGGGTCTAAGTGAATTTAATCGCATGCCGTTCGGACTCTGCAATGCATCCGGTACCTTCCAGCGGCTGATGGAATGCTGCCTCGGACACAAGAACTTCGAGACCGTCCTCCTGTACCTAGATGATGTGATCGTCTACTCAAAGACTTACGAACAACACTTAAAAGACCTGGCAGAAGTGTTCGAAGCCTTATCCAGGTATGGCATGAAAATCAAGCCATCCAAATGTCACCTTCTCAAGCCAAAGCTACAGTACCTGGGACACATCGTGAGTTCGGAGGGAGTAGCACCGGATCCCGAGAAAATAACCGCCATAAGGGATTGGCCGAGACCTACCAGAGCAAAAGAAGTGAGGCAATGCCTGGGATTGGTGGGTTACTATCGCAGATTTATAAAAGGATTTACCAAGTTAGCAGCACCCTTGCAAGACGCCTTGGTAGGGCAGACGAAGAAAGCTTCAAACCGAAACCCTCCTTTCCAGTGGAACGACAAAAGGGAAGACTCCTTTGAACAACTAAAGAAGGCACTAACCGGTGAAGAGGTTCTGGCATACCCAGATTACCATCAACCTTTCATCCTCTACACCGATGCCAGTAATGTGGGACTAGGAGCGGTGCTGTCACAAAAGCAAGAAGGTCGGGAGAAAGTCATCGCCTTTGCAAGTAGAAAGCTCCGGCCTACTGAAAGAAATCCAGAAAATTATAGCTCCTTCAAATTGGAACTACTGGCAGTAGTTTGGGCTGTGACTGAACGTTTCAAACACTATCTGGCCGCTGCAGAATTTATTGTCTATACTGACAACAATCCGTTGACCCACCTGGACACAGCCAAATTAGGTGCGTTAGAACAGCGATGGATAGCCCGGTTATCTAATTACAACTTCAAGATCAAGTATCGAGCAGGTCGCAAGAATGGAAATGCCGATGCCCTATCCCGGATGCCACACTTGAGAGATGTAGAAGAAGAAACGGGGGAGCTTGAAGAAATTGAACTACCAGCCTTCCATCATCCCAAGGCAAAACATCATCAGTCAAGTACCTATCAGAAACAACAAGAGGTGAATTTTAATCCGTTAGCACACCATAGATGGGCTGACACCCAAGACAGCAATCCGGCTGTGAAGTTGGTGAAGGAACTGTTAACTGAGCAAAGTGCATATCCCGATGAGGATGCCCCAGAAGAGACGCATCAACTCTGGAAAGAGAGAGGCAAAATGTTCCTGTATCAAGGGAAGCTCTGTAGAAGGTACACCAATCCGAAAACACATGAATTGGTTTGGCAGATTATCGTGCCTAAACAAGATGTCAAGATGGTCCTCGAAGCTTACCATAATGGTGCTGGTCACTTCAGTTGGAAAAAGTTAGAAGTACTTCTAAGAGAAAGATTTTATTGGGTCGGGATGAGAAAATCAATCGAACAGTGGTGCAGAAATTGTGGCCCGTGCAACCTCAGAAGAAACGATCAAAAGAACCAAAGAGCACCACTGCAGCCCATAATCACCAAACAACCACTTGAACTTGTAGCCATGGACCACGTGAAGTTGACACCAAGCCGGTCCGGCTATGTCTATGCCTTGACCATCGTGGACCATTATTCACGCTTCTTGGTAGTAGTACCCGTAAAAGATCTGACAGCAAAAACAGCAGCCAAAGCGTTCCAAACGTACTTTTGTAGACCCCATAGATATCTGGAACAGGTTCTCACCGACCAAGGTACAGCCTTTGAATCAGAGATCTTCAGAGAATTCTGTAATATGTATGGTTGCAAAAAGATCCGGACGACGGCCTATCATCCACAAACAAACGGCTTATGCGAGAAGATGAACCATATTGTAATAGACCTACTAAAGACTTTACCTGAGACAGAAAGGAATCAATGGCCAGAGAAATTGCCTGACTTGGTGGATCTGTATAATCATGTCCCGGTGAGCTCCACCAACTGCACCCCAGCTTACCTTATGCGTGCAAGACCCGGCCAATTACCAATCGATCTAGAAATGGGAATTCTGAAACCAGACGCAGAAGTTCAAGACTCCAATTGGGATATCATACGGCAAAAGCAGTATCGCCAAGTGCAAGAGAGTGTGGAAAGAAGCCTTCAGCAAACTAGAGAAAGACAAGAGCGAACTTTCAACCAGAATGCTCTAGCGACCCCATTAAGACCGGGTGACCAAGTGCTCAAGAGAAACCGTCGAACCAATAAACTAGACAATCAGTGGGAAGCCGTACCCTACACAGTTTTACCAACAAGAATGGATAATCCTAAAATGTGTCTCATTAGCAAAAACGGAGGCTTAACACCTGTACTAGTGTCAAGAGACAATCTTAAATTATGTCCGGAAGCATTGAAAGAGCCAGAAGTTGTCCAGCCAGAACCAGAAGTTATTCAACCCATGCAGGTCCAACCAGTAAAGGAAAAAGAAGAGGAAATGTATCACACCTGTATAGGAGACTTTCCCAAAACCCTACTAACATACCATGGTGCAGTAGTGGTTCCCATGGTGGCCTTTTACCCAACACCGAACCCAATACCAGAAGTCCCAAGACAGGAAGAGGCTGACCCCGTACTACGGGAGGTTCCAGGCCAGGAAGAACAGATTCCTGATCAGAGTAATCCCATTCACGGTGGACTTGCCAACTCCATAGTCGTGGAATTATCTTTAGCAGAGCGGGCAGATACTACATCCGCAGTAGACAGTAGTACACCACATGAAGAGACACCGCTATTACATAGATCACAGCGTAGTACCCAGGGTCAATTACCGGCCAGGTATGCGGATTACCAACTATAAAACTATAGTCAATGTTATCATTCTGTAACGTTTAAGCCCAGTACCTACAGAGACTTGTCTGTATGAACTTATTGCATATTCTTGAACTTTTTATCAGCCCGGAGGCACTAAATCAAAGCTCCGGAAAGACTGCTTTTTGAACTTTGCTTTTTGCTCTTTTTGAACTTTCTTTAGACTTTATATTGGTAACTCCGTTGGAAAAATGGAACTAAATTCCTGGACACAAAGTGCAGTGCCTTTCCTAGCACCTTCAAGGATAGAACTGTAATAATGGACGCTATTTGAAGTGACTTTTTACAGAACTCTATTTTTGTTTCCTTGAGTGTTTTCTTTTGTAACTTTTCATTTTTAAGACTCTGTACATATTAATTGTTATTTCAAAATGTTATCCTCCCACAGTCCCGGAGTACTGTTCTTAACTAAGGGGGAATGTGGCACCCCTAGGGGTATTTGCCACAAAAATAGTTACTGACACTAAATACAAGTACTAAGATAGCAAAACTGCACTACCACCTCCGGCCAGAAGGGGGAGCTCCAGAGACTTCCCTTGATCCATTCTGGTCTGAGAGAAAAACTAGCAGTTGGGCTAAGGAGCTGAAAGTGAGAGGTCATACAGCTGAATTTCTAACAGCCCTATGACGGTTTCCAGGCCCAAATCACCGGCCTGAGGAGAAAAGGGACAGAGAAAAAGGACATTGTGAGAACCGGGTAGCATTAATCACTACCCAGAACAGGCGCAAAGATGGATACCGGATCCGTGGCTGTATTCATTATATATAATACAGCAACCGGAAAAACGTGAGGTGATATCAGCTTCACTAGGGCCGGACGCAGCAACAGACACAGAGTTCAGCGGTACTCCTGGAGGGGGTAAGTCGATAAATGGACTCGGGTTGCCCGTCGAACCAGGACCCGGAGGGGACAGATTGGGCCGGCAGCCAGTTCACATACAGCAGCAGGGCCACACAGAAACTGCGTACAATAAGAGGCGAAGACCCCGGCAGGGTCAAAGTAACTCAGAGTTCCCATACAGACTCCGGTGACAGGACTGGTTGTAAATCCCTTTATGTTGAAGTAAACTGGTTAAACGTTTCAGTGCCTCAGTCTTTCATTTGGACAATAGCCATCTATTCAGGATCGGGATCATCACCGCTGGGAGAACCTGCTGCTGATCAAGTAAGTGCCTGTTCCCTCATGATACCCCTTACACTGTGCATTGCCTGAGACCACAGCACTGGGTCAAGCCACCCGTGACATCCCCCTCAAGAGACAGACCCCATTGGTCCGGTGCTGGGTACCCCGGTCTCCTGGGCGTCACATATGCAATAAGAAACAATAACGTGAAACGTACACTGGGTGAAGGTGAATGCCTGTGCCTTCATGGACTTGTAACCAATGACTTGAGGAGAGCAGTACTAGCGCCGTCACTTGGGCTCCCCCTCCTGGCATCACTCATTCAACTGTATCTGCATCATGATGGAACAGGGAACCGTCAGCTCCCGCCTCCATCATTCTCAATGCTCTCCTTGTGATGAGCTTTAGCTTCTCAGCGCAGTGGATGCAGAGCTGTGCAGAGCTTCAGACCAAGTGCTGCAGAGTCGGGAGCACCGTCTCAACCGGGCGAGTTGATTATTTTTTAATTTAATTTTTAAATCAATGAGTAGGGGCCATTATATAGTATAGAGGGCCTTGTGGGGCCATTATACTATTTAGGGGAATATGTGGGGCGATTATACTATTTGGATGGCTATGTATGGGCTATTTTACTATTTGGAGGGTTATTTGGGGGCCATTATACTATTAAGAGGGCTATGTGGGGACCATTATACTATTTGGAGTAATATGTGGGGGCCATCATTGTCATGGTTGAGGGCAGGGTTCCTTTCCCTGTCCTCTCAGGGTTAATTTTGTGTGGCCTCCTTTTGGATCTGGGAGGGCTATGTATATTCGCCCTTGTCAGTTATACTTTCATTCTGGCTGTGTGTCTGACCCCCTGGTGTGCTTGTATACTGTTTTGTCTGATTGTCTCTCGTGTATGACCTGGTCTGTTTTCTCATTTTGTGCTTTGCACTGTGATTCTGTTATTACTGCCTTTTCTGGCTCTGACCCACTGGCTTGATTACTCTTACTCTGCACCCGCCTGCCCCACTTGTACCATACCACTATCTCCAGCTCCCTGACCTTTGGCTACGTCCTGACTTCTCTTTACATCTCACTCTTTGGCACCTCATTAACCTCCTGGCTTAACTTCAGCACGTTCTGACTTCTCTCCGGCATCGCCCGTCTCCTCCACTATCCGGTGTTTGGCTTCTCTTCCGACCTCTCCCCTTTGGGATCACGTGTTTCTGTCCTGCACTCAGGTTGGTAAGCTCACGGCAGCTCTTCTCTCATGCCCTCCTGTTCTCTTTGTATCTGTGCGCAGACCCCTGCTGTAAGCCTGTAACAGTGGTCATGATAATCATACTGTGTGGTGGCCATTATACTGTTTGGAGAGCTACTACTTTTTTACAGTCATTCCATTGTTTTGAGGGTTGTGTGTGGGACATTATATTGGTTGATGGTCTGTGTGGAGGGCTATGTGGGGGCCAATTATACTGTCTGAAGGGCTATGAGGGGCTAATATACTTTTTGGAGGGCTATTTGGGGGCCAATTAAACTGTCTGAAGGGCGATGTGGGATTATTAAACTTTTTGGATGGCTATGTTGGGGCCATCATACTGTTTAGAGTGCTATGTGAGGGGACATTATACTATTTTGAAGACTTGTGGGAGTAGTTATACTTTATGCGGGCCATCATACAGTGTGGGGAGGGGGCATTATACTGTTTGAAGGGGTAGTGGGGCTGTAAGCCCGCACCTGTAGACTATGATCCCATAAGGCACGGTCTTCTCCTGTCTGTATTGGTCTGTCATTGTTAATTTGTTCATTGTAATCTATATTTGTATTTTGTATTTAACCCCTTCGCGCCATGCGCCGTACTAGTATATGACAGCTGACACCCCGCAGCAATGCCCACGATCGGCGCTATCGCAGATCGCGGGCATTTAACCCCTCTGATGCTGCTGTCAATAGTGACAGCAGCATAGAGGGGGATCGCGCAGGGACGGGGGCTCCCTGCGCTCTCCCACCGGAGCAACGCAATGAGATCGCGTTGCTCCGGTGACCCGGAAGGAGTCCCCGGATCCAAGATGGCCGCCGGACTCCTTCCGGGTCATGAAATGACCTGGCTAGCCGGCGCCTGCTAAGAGTTGCTGAGAGCAGGCGCCGGAAAGCCAGGTAAACTGCCTGTCAGATCGTTGATCTGACAGAGTGCTATGCACAGTGTCAGATCAACGATCTGATCTAATACTGAGATGTCCCACCCTGAGACAATGGTAGAAAGTAAAAAAAAAAAAAATAGAATGTATAAAAAAATAAATAAAAAAATCCCCAAATAATAAAAAAAAAAACATTTCCCAGTGAATCCATTTATTTATGTAAATTAAAAAAAACAATAAAAGTACACATATTTGGTATCGCCGCGTCCGTAATGACCCACTCTATAAAACTATCCCACTAGTTAACCCCTTCAGTGAACACCGCAAAAAAAATAAAAAAACAAGGCAAAAAACATTGCTTTATTATCATACAGGCGAACAAAAAGTGGAATAACACGCGATCAAAATGACGGATATAAATAACCATGGTACCACTGAAAGCGTCATCTTGTCCCGCAAAAAAAAAGCCGCCACACAGCATCATCAGCATAAAAATAAAAAAGTTATAGCTCTCAGAATAAAGCGATGCAAAAACAATTATTTTTTTTATATAAAATAGTTTTTATTGTGTAAAAGCGCCAAAACATAAAAAAATTATATAAATGAGGTATCGCTGTAATCGTACTGACCTGAAGAATAAAGCTGCTTTATCCATTTTACCACACGTGGAACGGTATAAACGCCCCCCCCTAAAAGAATTTCAGGAATTGCTGGTTTTTGTTCATTCCGCCTCCCAAAAATTGGAATAAAAAGCGATCAAAAAATGTCATTTGCCCGAAAATGGTACCAATAAAAACGTCAACTCGTCCCGCAAAAAACAAGATCTCACATGTCTCTGTGGACCAAAATATGGAAAAATTATAGCTCTCAAAATGTGGTGATGCAAAAAATATTTTTTGCAATAAAAAGCGTCTTTTAGTGTGTGACGGCTGCCAATCATAAAAATCCGCTAAAAAACCCGCTATAAAAGTAAATCAAACCCCCCTTCATCACCCCCTTAGTTAGGGAAAAATAATAAAATGTAAAAAAATGTATTTATTTCCATTTTCCCATTAGGGTTAGGGTTAGGGCTAGGGTTAGGGCTAGGGTTAGGGTTGGGGTTGGGGTTGGGGCTAGGGTTAGGGTTAGGGGTGTGTTGGGGTTAGGGTTTCAGTTAGAATTGGGGGTTTCCACTGTTTAGGCACATCAGGGGCTCTCCAAACGCGACATGGCGTCCGATCTCAATTCCAGCCAATTCTGCTTTGAAAAAGTAAAACAGTGCTCCTTCCCTTCCGAGTTCTCCTGTGCGCCCAAACAGTGGTTCCCCCCAACATATGGGGTATCAGCGTTCTCAGGACAAGTTGGACAACAACTTTTGGGGTCCAATTTGTCCTGTTACCCTTGGGAAAATAAAAACATAGGGGATAAATTATCATTTTCGTGGAAAAAAAATATTTTCACGGCTCTGCAATATAAACTGTAGTGAAACACTTGTTGGTTGAAAGCTCTCACAACACATCTAGATAAGTTCCTTGGGGGGTCTAGTTTCCAATATGGGGTCACTTGTGGTGGGTTTCTACTGTTTAGGTACATCAGGGGCTCTGCAAATGCAACATGACACCTGCAGACCATTCCATCTATGTCTGCATTTAAAAGGCGCTCCTTCCCTTCCGAGCTCTGCCATGCACTCAAACGGTGGTCCCCCTCCACATATGGGGTATCGGCGTACTCAGGACAAATTGGACAATAACATTTGTGGTCCAATTTCTCCTGTTACCCTTGGGAAAAAAAATTGCGGGCTAAAACATCATTTTGTGGAAAGAAAAAATGATTTTTTAATTTTCACAATGCTGCATTCTAAACTTTAGTGAAACAATTGGGGGTTAAAAGTGCTCACCACACATCTAGATAAGTTCCTTAGGGGGTCTTCTTTCCAAAATGGGGTCACTTGTGGGGGGTTTCCACTGTTAAGGCACGTCAGGGGCTCTCCAAATCCGACATGGCTTCCGATCTCAATTTCAGCCAATTTTGCATTGAAAAGTCAAATGGCAATCCTTCCCTTCCGAGCTCTGCCATGCGCTCAAACAGTGGTTTATCCCCATATATGAAGTATCAGCGTACTCAGGACAAATTGCACAACAACTTTTGGGGTCCAATTTATCCTGTTACCCTTGGGAAAATAAAAAATTTGGGGCAAAAAGATCATTTTTTGTGAAAATTAATATGAAATTTTTTTTACGGCTCTACATTATAAACTTCTGTGAAGCACTTGGAGGTTCAAAGTGCTCACCACACATCTAGATTAATTCCTTAGGGGGTCTACATTCCAAAATGGTGTCACTTGTGGGGGTTTCCACTGTTTAGGCACGTCAGGGGCTCTCCAATCGTGACATGGGCTCCGATCTCAATTCCAGCAAATCTTGCATTGAAAAGTCAAATGGCGCTCCTTCCCTTCCGAGCTCTGCCATGTGCCCAAACAGTGGTTTACCCCCACATATGGGGTATCGGCGTACTCAGGACAAATTGTACAACGACTTTTGTGGTCCAATTTCTCCTGTTACCCTTGGTAAAATGAAACAAATTGGACCTGAAGTAAAAATTTTGTGAAAAAAAAAGTTAAATGTTCAATTTTTTTAAACATTCAAAAAATTCCTGTGAAGCACCTGAAGGGTTAATAAACTTTTTGAGTGTGGTTTTGAGTACCTTGAGGGGTGCAGTTTTTAGAATGGTGTCACTTTTGGGCATTTTCTGTCATATAGACCCCTCAAAGTCACTTCAAGTGTGAGGTGGTCCGTAAAAAAAATGGTTTTGCAAATTTTGTTGCAAAAATGAGAAATCGCTGGTCAACTTTTAACCCTTATAACTCCCTAACAAAAAAAAATTATGTTTCCAAAATTGTGCTGATGTAAAGCAGACATGTGGGAAATGTTGTTTATTAACTATATTATGTGATATAACTCTCTAATTTAAGGGCATAAAAACTAAGAGTTTGAAAATTGCTAAATTTTCATAATTTCCGACAAATTTTAGTTTTTTTCACAAATAAATGCAAGTCATATCGAAGAAGTTTTACCACTATCATGAAGTACAATATATCTCGAGAAAACAATCTCAGAATCACCAGGATCCGTTGAAGCGTTTCAGAGTTATGACCTCATAAAGTGACAGTGGTCAGAATTGTAAAAAATGGCCCTGTCACTTAGGTGAAAACAGGCTTTGGGGTGAAGGGGTTAACCAATACATGTACATATGCATGTATAATAATAATAATAATAATAATAATAATAATAATGTACAGCACCATGGAATCATGGTGTACATGCCATTAAACAGTATGGAAGGATTGTGTTGAGGCCATTATACTGTGTGAAAAGTTGCACGGGCGCTAGCATACTGTGTGAAGGGTTGTGGGGGCCATCATACTCTGTAGAGTGGTGTGGGGGCCTGGATACTCTGAAGGGCTGTGTGGGGACATCATATTGTGTGGAGGGCTGTATCGGGGCCATCATTTTGTGTGTGACGGATGGTGGAGGCCAACATAATGTGGGGGTCATTATGGGGGCATCATACTATGTTGGGGTCACTATGGGTTTATCATACTTTGTGGGAGGTACTGTAAGGTCATGATACTGTGGATGTGTAGGGTACTTTGGAGGAATATACAATGGGTATTATACTGTGTTTGGGGGGCACTTTTGCTGGCATCATATTTTATGGGAGCCATGAAATTGGTATCTTAGTGCGTGGTGGCTCCAATAGGAGCAAAGTTATGAGATATATTCTTCCGTGACACTATGGAATATATATTTTTTTGTGTTGAGGTGGCCATATTCTGCTGTGGAGCCACATTATTATTATTTATTTATATACCGGTAGCACCATTAATTCCATGGTGCTGTACATGAGATGGGGTTACATACAAATTACAGATATAGTTTACGGTAAACAAACTAACAATGACAGACTGATACAGAGGGGCGAGGACCCTGCCCTTGCGGGCTTACAGTCTACAGGATGGTGGGGAAGGAGACAGTAGGTTGAGGGTTGCAGGAGCTCCGGTGTTGGTGAGGCGGTAGCTTCACTAGTGGTGAGGAGGCATTGGGGTCATTGCAGGCTGTAAGCTTTCTTGAAGAGGTGAGTTTTCAGGTTCTGTCTGAAGGATCCAAATGTGGTTGATTGTCGGACGTGTTGGAGCACAGAATTCCAGAGGATGGTGATATTTGGGAGAAGTCTTGGAGGCGATTACATGAGGAGCGAATAAGTGTGGAGGAGAGAAGAAGGTTTTGGGAGGACCGGAGATTATGAAGGGACGATATTGGGAGATTAGTTCAGAGATATATGGAGGAGACAGGTTGTGGATGGCTTTGTAGGTCAGTATTATTAATTTGAACTGGATATGCTGAGGGAATGGGAGCCAGTGAAGAGATTTGCAGAGGGGAGAATTGGAGGAGTAGCAAGGAGAGAGATAAATTAGTCGGGAATCTGAGTTAAGGATGGACTGGAGAAGTGCAAGAGTGTTAGCAAGGGGGCCACAGAAAAGGATTTTGCAGTAGTCGTGGCGGGAGATGATGAGGGCATGCACAAACATTTTAGTAGATTGAGGGTTGAGGAAAGGACGAATTATGGAAATATTTTTGAGCTGGAAGTGACAGGTGGTGGAAAGAACTTGGATGTGCGGTTTGAAGGACAGGGCAGAGTCATGGGTTACTCAGAGGCAGCAGACTTCTGGTACGGGGGAAAGCGTGATGTCATTTATTGTGATAGATACAGTAGATCAGGTAAGGAATATCTGTGAGATGGAGGAAAGAGGAGGAGTTCAGATCTGTCCACACTGAGTTTGTGGAAGCGAGAGAAGAAGGAGGATATGGCTGATAGACACTCCAGGATTCTAAACAGCAGAGAGGTGACGTCTGGGCCAGAGAGGTAGATCTGAGTGTCATCAGCATAAAGGTGATACTGGAATCCATGGGACTTTATGAGTTGTCCCAGCCCAAGTGTATAGATTGAGAAGAGTGGGGGTCCTAGAACAGAGCCTTGGGGGACTCCAACAGAGAGAGGGTGGGATGAGAAGGTAGTGTGGGAATTGGAGATGCTGAATGTGCAGTTGGAAAGGTATGAGAAGATCCAGGATAGGGTGAGGTCTTTGATGCCAAAGGAAGAGAGGATCTGTAGTAGGAGGCAGTAGTCAGCTGTGCCGAAAGCAGGGGACAGGTCTAGAAGGAGTAGTATAGAGTATTGTTCGTTAGCTTTGGCTGTAAGTAGGTCGTTAGTAATTTTGGTCAGGGCAGTCTCAGTGGAATGATGGGGACGGAAACCAGATTGTAGATTGTCAAAGAGCAAGTTAGATGAGAGGTGGGAGGAAAGTTTAGCGTGGATATACTGCTCCAGGAGTTTGGAAGCAAATGGGAGCAGCGATATTGGGTGATAGCGGTTGGGTCGAAGTTTGGCTTTTTAAGGATGTTTCCAGATGATAAGCAGTAGATGATAGACAGCAAGCAGTGTTATACCTGTGTGAAGAGAGGAGAGGAGATGGATGTTAATTCCCGGCCGTTGAAATAACTGCAGCTTCTGGATACTTAGCTGCAGTTATACTTTGCTGCAGTATGCGTGCTTGCCCCCACACGCAAGATTTCTATATACACCCCTGCTTGTTACCTTCCATTTCTGCCACATTGGGTCTTTTCTTTGTTTGGTGTTCTATTAGGCTGCTGTCACACTAGCAGTATTTGGTCAGTATTTTACAACAGTATTTGTAAGCCAAAACCAGGAGTGGAACAATTAGAGGAAAAGTATAATAGAAACATATGCACCACTTCTGTATTTATCACCCACTCCTGGTTTTGGCTTACAAATACTGATGTAAAATACTGACCAAACACTGCTAGTGTGACGGCAGCCTTAATCTGTAGATTGCAATCTATTTCTATGTGGTAACACACTGTGGTGTACAGTGGCATGTAAAAGATTGAGCATACCTGGTTAAAATTACTGTTATTGTGAACAGTTAAGCAAGTTGAAGATTAAATGATCTATAAAAGGCTTAAAGTTAAAGTTGACACATTTACTTTGTATTTTGGGAAAAAAAAATATTTTCAAACTTAGAAAAGGGAAAATGAGCTGGTGCAAAAGTTTGTGCACCCTTGGAGCTTTGTGTGCTCAGGTAACTTTGACCAAGGTTTCAAACCTTGTTAGAAAAGGTCAAGTGATGTAAATTTCCCAACTTTATAAAAACCCAGCCTCCTCTAACCTCGAGCCAAAAAACAGCAGTCATGGGTTCTGCTAAGTAACTGCCTAGCACTCTGAAAATTAATATGATGGAGGCCCTCAAAGCAGGAGAAAGTTATAAGAAGATATCAAAGTGTTTTTAAGTTGCCCTTATCTCAATTTGAAATGTAATTAAAAAATGGCAGTTAACAGGAACACAAGAGGTCAAGATAAGGTCTGGAAGACCAACCAAAATTTAAGTGACAGCTGCTTGTAGGATTGCTAGAGAGGCAAATCAGAAACCCCGCTTGACTGAAAAAGACCTTCAGAAAGATTTAGCAGACTTTTAAATTGTGGTACATTGTTCTATTGTTAAGAGACACCTGCACAAATCTGGCCTTCATGGAAGAATCATCAGAAGAAAACCTCACGTGCGTCCTCACCATATAAATCAGCATCAGAAGTAAGCAAAAGAACATATAAACAAGCCCGATACATTTTGGAAACAAGTCCTGTAGACCAATGAGGTTAAAATAGAACTCTTTGCCACAATGATGAAAGGTATGTGTGGAAATAAAAGGGCACATAATTTCAGGAGAAGAACATCTCACAACCATTAAGCATGGGGGTGGATCGATCATGCTTTATGATTGTGTTGCAGCAAATGGCACTGGGAATATTTCATCGGTAGATGGATGAATGAATTCAATGAAATTTCAACAAATTCTTCATGCAGACACAACACCATCTGCAAAAAAGCTAAAGTTAAAAAGAAAATGGCTTCTACAAATGGATAATAATCCTAAATACACATCAAAATCCACAATAGACTTCCTCAAAAGGGGCAAGCTGAAGGTTTCACAATGTCCCTCACAGTCCCCTGATCTGAACATCATTGAAAATCTGTGGCTAGACCTCAAAATATCAGTGCATGCAAGATGACCCAGGAATCTCACAGAACTGGAAGAATTTTCCAAAGAATGGATGACAATCCATCAAACAAGAATTGAAAGACTCTTGTCTGATAGATTGGGCATTTCTGAATGCGGAGATACCAAATATGTGTATTTTTTTATTTTGATTGTTTATTAAATGGGAAAATGGGGAGTGATATAAACTTTTATATTTTTTTATTTTTTTAAATATTTTCAAAAACATTCTTTTTAATTTACACTTGCTTCAATTGTCTCCATGAGAAACTAGAAGCTGCGATCATCTGATCGCTTATGCTACACATAGCAGGGATTCAGCCCCACTCTGTGTAACAGAAATGCTCACTAGCAAAGATCGCCGACTGCTGTGCGGCACTTATTGCTATCCCTCTGGCAATGGCAACCAGAGGGGTCTTCTGCAGACCCCGGATTGTCATGCCAACCCATTAGTGACCACTGGCATGGGCGCTGATGGGTGGGATTAGTGATGCGCTTTCAGCGTGAGCATGTTGAATGCCGCTGTCAGAGATTGACAGTGGCATTTAACATGTTAACAGCCACGGGTGGAATGATTTCACCCGCAGCTGTTAGGGGCATATGTCAGCTAATGAAATCATCGCCAGAGACCAGAGGAGGCAACCTTAGACATACCTATACATCTAAGTTTGGAAAGGGATTAAAGAAGAAAGCATTGGCCTTGAGGAGGGACACTTTTAACAAAGGTGCCAGTATGGGGGACATTATGTAAAAAAGGGCCAGGATGCAGGAGATTATTACACAAACAATACTGATCTCTCGCCATTCCCCCACTGCTCTGGCGTTCTCACTCTGCTTTGGTGTTCTCTTGCTGTTCCCTTCACTGCTGGCACAGCGTGGCACACAATGAAGTGATGTCATCGCGCACCCGCTGAGTCACAAGCAGATCTGGAATTATGGGAGAGGGAGCGTCATCTGATGCGCTCTCCTCCATCACTGCTTTCAACTGTATAGGCATCTATGATGCCGATAAGTTGAATGCACGATGCTGGGGGCAGCGCTGGGCCTTCCTGCCCATAAAGTCAGCCCTGATGCCGGATGATGAAGAAAAACAAAAAAAAAATTAATTCAGTTGCAGGTCAGAAAGTCACTGGACTTCCCATATAAATTATCTGATCTCCACAGTTCCTGTGTACAACTGTCATTGTTGGTAATATAAGTGTTAGTATTGTGGTTTTAAAGATCAATATTGTGTTATGATTCATTTGCCATGTAGTGGTAATATGTGGTCCGGTCATGATGTGGCGGTATTTATCTAGTGTATGAGCTATTATTCGTAAATTGATCTTGGTATAGTGGATTTTTTTTAGCAACAGGATAGTGGTTATATTCATACACTATGTGGTAGTAATATATGATCATTGTGTGGCGATATTTATCCCATTGATGTGGTTTATTATTGGTATATTAGTTTTGGCATAGCAGACTTGTTCAATAACAATATAGTGATGTTTCTTGTTTGTGACTGTATGATTATTTGGAAGTACTACTTAGAAAATGATCTTATGAATGAGTTTTCTATGACATTTGTATATTGTATTTGTTGTCTTTTTTTAATGGTGTAGGTGTGGACGAACATTTATTTCTTTATAAGATTTAAACACTACAAATGCTCATATATCTAAGCTTGAGTAGGCCAAATTGCATATTCCAGGTGCCTTCTGGGAAAAGCGAAGAGTCTCCCTCTGCAAGAAGATCGTTGCGTACAGCCGGGACCCACCAAACCAGGGATGGAAGCTTGCGGAGGCCAATTTGCATTTTTGCTTCTATGGCATTATTGCAAAAAAGCTTGGCTGATTGAGTAGATTACGCAAAAAGGAAAAAACATAGCAGATTACACAAGAAGCTAGACACACAGCAAGTCAGCAGGATCTAGGAGCAACATGGCAGATAAGATATGACAAAATACATGGTGAAGACACAAAAGAGCATAGTAAAACCAAAAACACTCAGTTTCAAAAAATCACACTAATCTGCAAGTGCTAGTAAAAAGATGTAAAAACAGGGTATTTGGTTGATACGTTTTTTGCAAAAAATGTATACTAAGCTGCTCCACCAAACATCAAGGTATACCCATATAGAGCAGTCCTAACTGATGTATGCAATCCCTATCTGATGTATTTAAAAACCTGGTCATCTGTATATTACCTGTGTGAACAGGGTTCAGAGAGGAAATGTCCATGTGGACACGCTGAGTGGAACAGCTTTTGTGCAGATAGCCCACAAGGATTGGTGGGTAACTCCTCAGTCTTGTAGACACAAGAGAACAATTATGGAAACAGGAACACATGGGCTACTTGCACAGTGAACAAGTCTGTAGGAACATATTCACGCACCACCTGTTCCTGTTTCCATAACCTACATGGTGAGCTGTAACATGTGCTACATGTTCACAGATCGACCAGAAGAAGAATCCAACTTAACCTGCCAGAAGTGTAGACTACTGGCCAGTAGTGTAGCTACCGGGGGGCAGAGGGGGCCATCGCCCCGGGCCCCACGCTCTGAGGGGGCCCACCCGGAGCTAGGCTACTGTAACTGCATCGGCGCGCGCAGTGCGCTGATACAGTTACATTCTGCTGCAGAGGAGGGAGAATCAATCTCCCTGCTCTGGCGCTATGGGGCCTCTGAGCAGGCGGGGGGCCCGGTGCCAGCAGTGGACCCCCGCCGTCATCGCAAGGTCAGCTGTATCGGCATCTAGCCAATACAGCTGACCGCGATGATGAGGGAAGGAGCGCTGCGCTCCTTCTCCCATCATCCCCCACATCGTCTGACAGCGGGCATGATGACGTCACCACCGGTGCCCGCTGTCAGGAGATGAGCGGGAGCAGGGAGCGCCGCTGGAAAAAGGAGGAAGAGAAGTGAGTATTTATTGTGTTTTTTTATGGGGGTGCTGTCTTATATACTGGATCTGCTTTTTGGGGGGTGCTGCCTTATATACAGGGTCTGACTATGAGGGTCCTGCCTTATATACAGGATCTGCCTATGGGGGGTGCTGCCTTATATATAGGATCTGCCTATGGGAGTGCTGCCGTATATATAGGATCTGCCTATGGGGGTTCCGCCTTATATATAGGATCTGCCTATGGGAGGGTACTGCCTTATATACAGGATCTGTCTATGGGGGTGCTGCCTTATATACAGGATCTGCCTATGGGGGGTGTACTGCCTTATATACAGGATCTGCCTATGGGGGGTGCTGCCTTTTATATAGGATCTGCCTATGGGGGGTGTGCTGCCTTACATACTGGATCTGTCTATGGGGTTGTGTGCTGCCTTATATATAGGATCTGCCTATGGGGGGTGTGCTGCCTTACATACAGGATCTGCCTATGGGGGGTTGCCTTATATTCAGGATCTGCTTATGGGGGTGCTGCCTTATATACAGGATCTGCCTATGGGGGGTGTGCTGCCTTACATACAGGATCTGCCTATGGGGGGCTGCCTTATTTACAGGATCTGCAAATGGGGGGTGCTGCCTTATATGTGAGATCTGCCTATGGGGGAGTGCTGCCTTATATACAGGATCTGCCTATGGGGGGGTGCTGCCTTATATACAGGATCTGCCTATGGGGTGGGGTGCTGCCTTATACTACAGGATCTCCTTATCCTATGGGGGTGCTGTCTTATACTACAGGGTCTGCCTATGGGGGTGCTGCCTTGTATTATATTGAGGACTATCTGGCACATTATATTATATGGAGGTTATCTATGGGGGCCATCATACAGTGCAGAGTACAGTGAAGTGGCCATTATACAATGATGGAGCCATCAAACAGATTGGAGGCTACTAAGGGGTCAGTATACTGTGTGGGTGGTACTATACAGTGGGGGGGGCATTATACTGTGTATAAGAGAACATCATGCTGTGTATAGGGGAGTTGCACAGGGGGGAGACTCTGGGCATTATTAAATGTAAAGTGGGCACTTATTGTTATAGGGGAACTCAGGTTACTGTGACTATCAAAGGGGCACACACAGGACATTATTACTTTCTAGGGGGCAAAACATGGGCACTGTTTTCTAGGGCACTTACACCCGGCATTACTATATTATAGAAGGGTGCTTTAGAATTTATAGGCCACAGAGAACCACACAGCAGGTGCAGTAAAAGGGTCACATAGGGCAGCAACGGCTCAGTATTGGGGTATCAGGGGCAGTAATAGGGACACATACGGCAGCAGCGGCTCAGTATTGGGGTATCAGGTGCAGTAATAGGGACACATACGACAGCAGCGGCTCAGTATTGGGGTATCAGGGGCAGTAATAGGGACACATACGGCAGCAGCGGCTCAGTATTGGGGTATCAGGTGCAGTAATAGGGACACATACGGCAGCAGCGACTCAGTATTGGGGTATCAGGTGCAATAATAGGGACACATACGGCAGCAGCGGCAAAGTATTGGGGTATCAGTGGCAGTAATAGGGACACATACGGCAGCAGCGGCTCAGTATTGGGGTATCAGGGGCGGTAATAGGGACACATATGGCAGCAGTGGCTCAGTATTGGGGTATCAGGAGCAGAAATAGGGACACATACGGCAGCAGCGGCTCAGTATTGGGGTATCAGGGGGAGTAATAGGGACACATACGGCAGTATTGGGGTATCAGCAGGATGAGGAGTTTGTTCAGGTTGGGGATAGATGGTGATGGGGATGGAATGTGAGAAGTGAAATGTGTCTTTCTGGGTTGTCACCGATCATTTCTCCAAGATGGTGCACTTGGTGCCGCTTCCACGGTTACCTTCTGCACGGGCCTTGGCGGCGTTATTCATAAAGCATATTTTCCGCTTACATGGAATGCCTGATAAAATTGTCAGCGACCGGGGTCCCCAATTCGCGTCTCGGTTTTGGAGAGAGCTCTGCCATTTTCTCAGCATAAAGTTGAATCTCTCCACTGCATATCATCCCGAGACGAATGGGTTGGTAGAGAGGACCAACCAGACTCTGGTGACATACTTGCGACATTTTGTCTCTGCTAGGCAGGATGACTGGGCATCTTTGCTACCTTGGGCGGAATTTGCCTTGAACAACGCCGTAGCCGATTCCACTGGGCAGACTCCTTTTCTCCTTAATTACGGCCAGCATCCGCGTGTCCCTGTACCCATGCCCGTGTCATCCACCGATTCTAGGGTGGCAGACTGGGCGGTGGAGGCATGTGACACTTAGGATCGCACACAGGATGCCATCTGGGCCTCCAAGGAGAGAATGAGGGTTTCTGCTGATACACACTGGCGCCCCGCTCCGACCTTTGCTCCTGGCGACTTAGTGTGGCTCTCCGCCCATAACATCAGGCTGCGAGTTGAGTCCACTAAGTTTGCGCCTCGCGACATTGGCCCGTTCAAGGTTCTGGAACAGGTCAACCCTCTGGTCTACCGTTTGGCCATTTTTCTGCGCCTTGTTATCACCGACACTTGGGGCCCTAGGGGGGGTAATGTTAGGAGTCGAGTTCCCGCCGCTGCACAGGGGGAATCTCGAGCCGTGTCTGCTGCGGTCTCCCATTCTGCATCAGCCGCAGTGGAGCCTGCTCAGTGGAGACGTCGGTCCCTGCATCTCATTGGATCTGATACTGTGCAAAGGGTTACTGCTGCCTCTCCAGGCTCTGCTATTGTACCCTGCACTGGTCTGCGGCGAGCAGGCTTTTCTGGGACTAAGTCCTGCTTTGCACACACTGAGCATGCCCAGGGTAAGATCTCTCAGTGGAGGTCTAGGGTTACATGCTCAGCTACAGCAGCGACTTCCATTGGTCCTCCAGGAAGGCACTGTACCTGATCAAGTTCTGTGGCAGCCTTCCATTTGTCCTTCTTGGAAGGTCCTGTACATGCTGCAGCTATAAAACGTTCACATGACCACACGGCCATGCGCTAGTGTCAATTTATGTATGAGCTCAGCGCCAGTGTGGTCGTGTTTGTATGCAGTCAGGGACCCGGCTGAAATAAGCCCCTAGAATGCTGGCACCTCCGGTGAGGAGTTTCTTGTGTGTGTATTCAGGGACCCGGCTGAAATAAGCCCCTAGAATGCTGGCACCTCCGGTGAGGAGTTTCATGTGAGTGGATTCGCGGCTCTCGTATAGCCATTAGAATTCTGGCTCCACCGGAGAGGAGCTGCGTGTTTGCATTTGACTACATGACCACTAACTGCTCTACTAAGTAGCTGTGATCCTCTGTGAGCTAAACAGGGTACAGCGTTCTCTTTGCTGGCAGACTCTGTGAAGTAACAGAGTTTGTTTATAGTACTATATTGTACCGCCATACTTAGCAGCAGGTTCTTTCCTGCACGGTGGATCCCGGGTTGCGAACGTACCTACTACTACTAATAAATATATATTTTCGGTGCGTTCCGCCAACCCTAACACGGTGTGAATTACCTGTACGACAGACTCCTTGCCAGAGACGGATTACACCTCAACAAACCTGGGAAACACACATTCGCCAGAAGACTCACTTCACTCATCAGGAGGGCGGTAAACTAGAAGAAGAGGGTATGGGAAGAAAAATATTAGACACGAACATGAAGCCAGGAAATATACCGATGAAGGATATGAGGTGTGGCAAAAAGAGACCGAAGACAACATACTCCGAAGGGAGGTAAGAAAATTTCTAAAACAATCCACATGGAGGAGATTGGAACAAAACAAAATTCTCTAAACTGCATGCTCGCAAATGCCAGAAGCCTGACAAACAAGATGGAAGAACTAGTAGCAGAAATATCTACAGGTAACTATGACATAGTGGGAATAACCGAGACATGGTTAGATGAAAGCTATGACTGTGCAGTTAACTTACAGGGTTACAGTCTGTTTAGAAAGGATCGTAAAAATTGGAGAGGAGGAGGGGTTTGTCTTTATGTAAAGTCTTGTCTAAAGTCAACTTTAAGGGAGGATATTAGCGAAGGGAAGGAGGATGTTGAGTCCATATGGGGCGAAATACATGGAGGGAAAAATAACATTCTCTTTGGGGTCTGTTACAAACCCCCAAATATAACAGAAATCATGGAAAGTCTACTGCTAAGACAGATAGATGAAGCTGCAACCCATAATGAGGTCCTTGGTATTGGGGACTTTCATTACCTGGATATTAACTGGGAAACAAAGACCTGCGAAACCTGTAAAGGTAACAAGTTTCTGCTAATAACCAAGAAAAATAATCTTTCACAATTGGTGCATCCAACCAGAGGAGCAGCACTTTTAGACCTAATACTATCTAATAGGCCTGACAGAATGACAAATCTGCAGGTCGTCGGGCATCTGGGAAATAGCGACCACAATATTGTACAGTTTCACTTGTCTTGCGCTAGGGGGACTTGTCAGGGAGTTACAAAAACACTGAACTTTAGGAAGGCAAAGTTTGACCAGCTTAGAGATGCCCTTAATCTGGTAGACTGGGACAATATCCTCAGAAAAAAGAATACAGATAATAAATGGGAAATGCTTAAGAACATCCTAAATAGGCACTGTAAGCGGTTTATACCTTGTGGGAATAAAAGGACAAGAAATAGGAAAAACCCAATGTGGCTAATCAAAGAAGTAAGAGCGGCAATTAACAGTAAAAACAAAGCATTTAAACTAGTAAAGCAGGATGGCACTGCTGAAGCTCTAAAAACTATATGGAGAAAAATACTTTATCTAAAAAACTAATTAAAGCTGCCAAAAAGGAAACAGAGAAGCACATTACTAAGGAGAGTAAAACTAACCCCAAACTGTTCTTCAACTAAATCAATAGTAAAAGAATGGTTGTAGATGACGAGGAAAAAGCCAATATATTAAACACATTCTTCTCCACGGTATTCATGGTGGAAAATGAAATGCTAGGTGAAATGCCGAGGGACAAAGAAAACCCCATATTAAGGGTCACCAATCTAACCCAAGAAGAGGTGCGAAACCGGCTAAATAAGAATAAAATAGATAAATTTCCGGGTCCGGATGGCATACACCCACGAGTACTAAGAGAACTAAGTAATGTAATAGACAAACCATTATTTCATATATTTAGGGATTCTGTAGCAACGGGGTCTGTTCCACAGGACTGGCACATAGCAAATGTGGTACCAATATTCAAAAAAGGGCTCTAAAAGTGAACCTGGAAACTATAGGCCAGTAAGTCTAACCTCTATTGTTGGTAAAAAAATTTGAAGGGTTTCTGAGGGATGTTATTCTGGATTATCTCAATGAGAATAACTATTTAACTCCATATCAGCATGGGTTTATGAGGAATCGCTCCTGTCAAACCAATCTAATCAGTTTTTATGAAGAGGTAAGCTATAGACTGGACCAAGGTGAGTCATTGGACCTGGTATATATAGATTTTTCCAAAGTGTTTGATACCGTGCCACACAAGAGGTTGGTACACAAAATGAGAATGCTGGGTCAGGGGGAAAAGGTGTGTAAATGGCTAAGTAGCTGGCTTAGTCATAGAAAGCAGAGGGTGGTTATAAATGGTATATTCTCTAACTGGGTCGCTGTGACCAGTGGGGTACCGCAGGGGTCAGTGTTGGGACCTATTCTCTTCAACATTTATTAATGATCTGATAGAAGGTTTACACAGTAAAATATTAATATTTGCAGATGATACAAAACTATGTAAAGCAATCAATACAAAAGAAGATAGTATTCTGCTACAGATAGATCTGGATAAGTTGAAAACTTGAACCAAAAGGTGGCAGATGCGGTTTAACAATGATAAATGTAAGGTTATACACATGGGAAGAAGGAATCAATATCACCATTACACACTGAACGCGATAACCACTGGGTTAAATGTGACATGGAGAAGGACTTGGGGATCCAAGTTAATGATAAATATACCTGGAGCAGCCAGTGCCAGGCAGCGGCTGCCAAAGCAAACAGGATCATGGGGTGCAGTAAAAGAGGTCTGGATACACATGATGAGAGCATTATACTACCTCTGTACAAACCCCTGGTTAGACCGCCCATGGAGTGCTGTGTACAGTTTTGGGCACCGATGCTCAGGAAGGATAAAATGGAACTAAAGAAAGTACAAAGGAGGGTAACAAAATTAATAAAGGGGATGGGGGAACTACAATATCCAGAGAGATTAGGAAAATTAGGATTATTTAGTCTAGAAAAAAAGACGACTGAGGGGCGATCTAATAAACATGTATAAGTATATAAGGGGACGCAGTCTTCATCTGGAGGAGGGAAGGTTTTTCCATCAACATAGAAGAGGATTCTTTAATGTTAGGGCAGTGAGAATCTGGAATTCCTTGCCTGAGGAGGTGGTGATGGCAAACTCAGTCGAGGGGTTCAAGAGAGGCCTGGATGTCTTCCTAGAGCATAACAATATTGTATCTTACAGTGATTAGGCTCTTTAGAAGAACATAGATCTGGGGATTTATTCTGACAGAATATAGGCTGAACTGGATGGACAAATTACTTTTTTCAGCCTTGCTAACTATGATATTGAGTCGCTCACCAGGGCAATGGGGGTTCTCGGTACCGGGTCCGGTCGCTTTTAAAGGGGATGTTACGGTGGCTGTGACCTGGACCGTGGCCCTGGACGTTCAATAAAAGGGGGAAGGTCTTTAAAGGGAATTTGGTAATAAAGTCTATTTGTGACGCCACCTGTGGTTCTCGGTCAGAGGGGACCAACGCTGCTTAGAGGGGTCCTCTGGGGTGATGTTGTTTGCAACAAGATGGTGACGCTTCCAACAGGTGAAGCGGGGTCCCCAGGGCTCCCTAGGTGCATGGGCAAGGATAGTGTATGCTGGCAAATAAGTGGAGTACACAGAGTTGTTAAGTCTTTACCTGGTTTACTGGTAGGAGCAGTCCACAGTCCAGGATACCAGGCACAGGTGGTGATATAGTCCGGCCGGCTTGGAGGCAAAGGTGATCCCTCTGACAGGTGAGGTCCGTAAGCCTTCCTACTGCATTAATATGCGAGGTCCTTGCTGCCTGTAGCATGCTGGCAAAGTCCTCTCACTCCTGTCCTAGAACAGGTACCCGTATGATGGGCAGCTTAAGCCATTTTACAGGGTCCCTATCACGATCCAAGCTCTTTAGGTGCTGCTTCACCTTCAGGTGTGGTGTGGGCAAATCACGTACAGTTCTAAGCCCTCCGGTTCTGCTAAGTGTCCTAGAGTCCCAGTAAAGCCTCAGGCTCCCGGTGCCCAGTCTCTGTGCATTGGGTCTGAGGGTGCCTGGTCACAGTTCCCCTCTGAGCTCTTTTCCACTCCTGTGCTTCTTTCCTCAATTGCTCCACTGCATACAATAACACCTTGGGTTCTAGTCCTTTCCTGGAGCTGCAGCTTAGTCCTGGCTGCATGGCTCCGTAGTCTGTGTAGTCTGTTCCAGACTTCCTTTCTCCTCGGTGTCTCTTGCCAACTAACCTCCTTGGTCTCCCTGGACCAACTTCCTAACTCCTCCTCCGGAGCAGAACACTTAAAGCTGAGGGAAGCTCCCCTGAATCCGGGTCCTGAGTTCCCCCTTCTGGCCTGGATTTGGAATGTGTTGTGTGTAGGTGCTTACCTGGTAAAGAGAATCCTCCTTGCCTCCAAGCATGATATCGCCCTCCCCGAAAGGAAGGCAACAACACTGTAACAATCGGTTACCTGGGGTGTTCCATAATAGGCTTTGTGCACACTATGTAACATGCTCAAAGGGGTCAGGTCCAAACTTTACAATTGGACCCATCAGTGTCTGGTTAACCAACTGTATATATTTAATTTGCAATCAGGTTTGGAATAGAGAAAAGTGAGGCTCTTAAAAGTAATCTTTCAGCAGGACCTCACACCCCAGACTATATATAAAGCGCCCACAAGGGCCGT
This sequence comes from Ranitomeya imitator, assembly GCF_032444005.1. Classification (NCBI taxonomy): domain Eukaryota; kingdom Metazoa; phylum Chordata; class Amphibia; order Anura; family Dendrobatidae; genus Ranitomeya; species Ranitomeya imitator. The sequence goes on from NC_091284.1 coordinate 402,151,029, forward strand.
GGGGTACTATGAACCAGGTCAGACACTTCTTAAAGGGGATGTGGTCACGGCAGCAGTGATCTGGTCCGTGGCCCTGGGTGTCCAATTAAAGGTGGAATAATGTTTATGGGAAAGGGGATTTGTTTGTGATGCCACCTGTGGTATTCGGCAATAGAGGTGTTAGCGACACTGCTTCAGAGTCTGCTGTGGCTAATGGTGATGCAGCAGAGTTGGTACAGCTCTCCACAGGTAGAGCTAGACCCCAGGGAAACTGTATGAATAAATGATGAGATGGTGGTGGTGGTGGTAGGCCAGGCAGGTCTTGTAGAAATAATGCAAAGACACAGTAAGGTGCAGTTTCCACATTTACTCACAGTTCTCCAGTCCACAAATGCTAGTCAGATGCTGTGTTCCCCAGGTCAGTTGTCTAGCAAACTCCCAGGTAGATTGGGATACACCTTTCCAGGTCTCCTTTCGTATGCCTTTCTCTGGCTGTCTCATTACATTGGCTTTCCTCTTCTCCTGCCCAGCGCCTTACCCACAGTGTCCCAAGTCAGCAGCCACGATCCTTGTTGGGCGATGTCTCTCTAGTCCCCTGGGTCCTATACGGCTGCCTTTTTGGCAAAGTATGGGTGGATGTGGCTGTGCTTCTTGCAAAGGCCACAGCCTCCGGTTTCTTAGCTGAACTTGAAGTTTTCCACTAAGTTAGGGCCAGTCTCCTAACTGCGACCTGGTCCCTCCACATCTGGATACAGGCCCCACGGGTGGCTTCTGCACTTCCTGTGCCCCCAGGACCCCTTCTGTCCTTCTGAGGGCTTCCTTCATTCTCTCTCTCACACTTCTCTGTTCAGTCTGTCAGGAGCTGCAGACCCGCACGTCTGCTCAGCTTCATGTCTTCTCTCAGACTCTCCGTCTCCCTTCTAGACTGTTCTAACTGCCTTGTAAGCTCCTCCCCTACTTTACCTTCCCCACCCACTCCCCAACACTCTTTCTTATCCAGCCTGGGAGGAGGCCTTCCTCCCCAAGGGTACACCCAGATGCCCCAACTGAACTGGTGTGTGTTGGATGTGAGTGTCCTGGGTAGTGATCCCTCCTTACCTGAGAGTGGGATATCACACCTTGGGATGAGGTGCAGTACCTCTGTGGTGACTGGACCCCAGGGGCGCCACATATATGCATATAGCCCTTTCAAAATACTAGCAATACCTTTACCTAGAAAGTCTGTTCCTCCCATTATTGAGAAATCGGAGTTTGAATTGTTATGCAAATTAAACTGTAGATGTGAAGTCTCGGTCACTCAAGGTCTATTCCCCACCCAGGGACTCATCCTGCTGAGACTGTTGGTCAAGTAGGCAGCTCTGGTTAAGTAACAGAACTGGAGCAACAGAGGTTTCATATCTACAGCCTTATTTGCTTATAAATTCAAATGATTTCTCAGTAACAGACAAACAAACTGGCTAGGTAAATATATTGCCGGACTTGAAAGAGCTACATGGAGAAATAAAGTATTTTTTTTTTTTTTTTTTGTGGGGGGTGGGGGGGGGGGGGGGGGGGAAATCCTGCTGACATGTCCCAGCTTTGATGCAGGCTCACCGCCAGAGCCCGCATTAAAGCAGGGGATCTGACCTCAGACGTACTATCCCGTCCGAGGTCAGAAAGGGGTTAAAGTACCGGACCCAGTACCGAGTACCCCATGGCCCTGGCGGGTGTTTCCCCTTCAGAAGAGGATTTAAAAAAAATATATATATAATATTCATTATGTAAACTAGAGGGCAGGTTACTGACGAATCAGTGACCTCTCAGAAACCATACTGATGAATACTTGAGTAGAGCACCACATGAAAACCCCCCACAGGCCTCCCTGGATCATGAGAATCTCATTAACTGAAAACTGCAAATAAAGATTAAACAACAACCACAAGACGGATTTCATCAACCAAGGAATCATTTTAATCAGTATAACGGTGCCGACCTGACACTCTCTGTAGGTTACTGTGCACAATCTTGCCAACAGGTTCCCTGTAAGGATAACAGAGTAATAGAATAAAAGCGAGTATCACTATAATGATGGGTATAAGCAGCCAGTAGTTTATTGTTAATCTCTATCAGGGGAATTTACTGAGATGGATGTTTCATATGCTTGGCTCAGAAGCAAATTTTTTCAAGATGCATAAATCATGTTCAAGTTATATTAAAGTAATTGATTGTTTAGAGGGCATTTATTAGGACTTATCATTAATGTTTTTTTCAGTGTTCCTTGGTGCTAAAGTGATTCATATAAAACAAAAGGATTGCAGACTTAAAAAGAAAACAGTTCAAAACCAGTGCTTTACATAAATAGGCAACATGCCATTGTAGACCAAGTTTTGTCTGTTTGGTGGATGCACTCTTCACTCCACAGGAAAAAGTCACTCTCAGTCGGGGTAATAACAGATTTCTCTCAGGCAGATTTGCTTTTTTTTTATAACCATGATCAAACTATATTAACTTCAATACAAGCTGAATCCTTTTACTTGCTCCGTTGTTGGCCTACTCACTCCCACTTACCAACTAGATATGGAACAGGTGATTCTCTTCTGCAGCACAACTCTCCTCCTTTTGTTTGGCTGCACCATCTGCTATATTAGTAAGATATAGGAATCTTTAATGCTCTCTGACTGCATTATAATAATAAATGTGTAGAACTAATGATGACCCTGACTGGTTACACCTTTAGGACTACAGGAGTAAAAGAAACACATTTGAGCGCAAATATGACATATACCACAAAAGTGACACAAGGTTATTGATAAATTCACCCAATATTTTTTATGGTATATTGTAGAAGGAAAATATCACAAGGCAGGCAGGGTCCGGCCAGCTTGGAAGCGAAGCTAGAGTTCCCTTTACCAGGTGGAGTTAAAAGCCTTCCTCTAGCGCGGTGGTGTTGTAGTCCCTTACTGCCTATGGCTTCAGATAAGGTCCTCATAGTTCTTCTCTCTGTCCCACCATATAGGATAGGACAATACCTGTATAACAGGTAACTCGAGCCTTTTTACAGGGACTCTATCACGCCCCGGGCTCTATATGTTACTGTGTCTTCAGGTGTGTGTGGAGGACAAATAATTTGCAATTCAGCTGTCCTGCCGGTCTCTGATGTAAGTAGATCGCCCCCAGGGTAAGGGCAATGGGGTACTCAGTACCGGGTCCCTCGGTTCGGGGAATTGGATGTCAAGGTTGCCTGACCCGGTCCGTGGCCCTTTGAGGGGCGTCCAATATAAGGCTGAACAGTTTATAGAGATAGTGTTCATGACGCCACCTGTGGTATTCGGTCAGGGTGACCGATGCTGCTTAGGGGTCTGCTGGGGTGATGTTATGGCAGCTAGATGGTATACCTTCCCACAGGTGAAGTATGTCCCCAGGGCTTCCCAGAGTGTAGGTGGTGGATGGTGTGAGGCGCAGTGAATAACGAGGACACAAGGTTGCAGTCTCTTTACCTTTTACTGAAGGTTCAGCATCCACAGTCCAGAGTAGGGACCACAGGGTAAGCAGAGTCCGGCCGGTCTGAAGGCAACTCCAGAGTCCCCTTGTCCAGGAGGAATTCAATAGCCTTCCCCTTGCGCACAATAACGTAGTAGGTCCCTACTTGCATAAGCTACCATAAGGTCCTCACTGTTGTTACTTCTCTCTCTGTCCCCCAGATGGTACGGATAGGACAAAACCCGTATGACTGATGGCCTGAGGCTTGTTTATATGGACCCTAGAGACGCCCCGACCCCCACAAGTTGCCACTGTGTCTTCTTAGGTATAAAGGTCGGACAGCCAACTTGGAATTAACTGCCCTGCCAGTCTCTGAAGTAAAGGCATAAAGCTCTTTACTCCCTCGGTATTCTGGCCACCGGATCTGATGTTTCACTCCTGTTGCTATGACTTCTTTTCTCACTCACTACAGCACAATTCCTTTCTTGTCCTTTCTTAGGATACTGCCGCATGGGTTGCAGGTGCAGCTCCGTGTCCTTCTTTCCTTCCTCCTCATCCTTCAGTCTGGATCTGACCAGGGATCACCCCGGCCAGCTCGACCGGGAGACATTTCCTCGTTGGTCCCCAGCCAGGAACTCTCCTCTCCTCCTTCTGATACTGTGGATCGCCCCCAGATGCAGGGCCACGAGTTCTCGGTACCGGGCCTCTCTGATTCGGTTCTGAGGCTGTCACGGTGGCTAGACCCGGTCTGCGACCCTGCTAAGGGGCGTCCAATAAAGGTGGTACAGTTTGTCAGGGATTCGTGACGCCACCTGTGGTATTCGGTCAGGGTGACCGACGCTGCTTGGGGTCCGCTGGGGTGATGGAATGGCAGCTAGATGGTATACCTTCCCACAGGTGAAGTGTGTCCCCAGGGCTTCCCAGTAAGGTGGATGGTGATGGTGTGGGGTGCAGGCAATAACGAGGACACAAGGCTGCAGTCTCTTTACCTCTTTACTGAAGACTTCAGGATCCGCAATGCAGAGCACGATTAACATGGCTTTCTGAGACCGGCCGGTCCGATGGGCACATCCAGAGTTCCCTTTGCAGGTGGAAATCAGTGCCTACCAGTAGCGCCTGTGTGTTGTAGTGCTACCCTGCTGAGCATTCGGAATAGTCCTCACAACTTTTGTTCTCGTTCGTTCGTTCTTTCTAATTCTCTTTCTCTTGTTCCAGATGTTACTAGTTTCTCGTCCCCCAGGTATGTTATGGCTAGGACGCACCCGTATGACGGGAAAGCTCGGAGCTCTTCCGGGACCCTAGAGACGCCCCTCTCCACGCGTTGCCCCCTATGTTTTCGTAGGAAATTTAAGGTAGACAGCCAACCTATAATTAACTGTCCTGCAGTGTTCGAAGTAAGGCCTAGAGTCAGTTACTTCCGCGGTGTTCCGGCCACCGGCTACGCGCCTCAGTAGGATGTTGCCTCGGTCTCACGTCACGACTCCTACTGGCTCTCCTTTGTGCTTGATCTAATTTCTCACTGTTCCACAATGTCCTTCCCTTCGTGTCTCTTTTTTAGGATACCGCCGCAAGGTAGTGCAGGCGCGGTTCCATAACGTTCTGCTCTGTTTGCTAGGTACCTGCCAAGTTCCCACGCCCGACAGGGACCCCCCTGTGTCTTCTCCCTGCAACACCCCCTGCCACGGGATGTTGCCTGAATCCAACCCAGTCAGCTTCTGACTAACTTCCTATCCAACCCCTAGTTTTACCAGTGTGAGGAGTGCACCAATAAATAAAGCCTTTTTCTCCCCCTAGTGGCCGGAGTGTGAAGTGTAATGTGTGCTGGTGATACCCGGTCAGTAGAATTCCTTCAGTGCCATCAGACGTACCATCACTCCCCCTAGTGGCAGAATGTCATACTGCAACAACCAGATCTCTGGGGCGCTGCAACTGACTAACTTCCTAACCAACCCTCCAGTTTTACCCTATGTGAAGAGTGGCCTAATAGATAGAACACTTAGCTCCCCCTGGTGGACTGGCGTGTGAAGTGTGTGTGTGGCTGTGATACCTGGACAGCAGATCTCCTTCATTGCCTTCAGATGTAATATCACTTCCCCTGGTGGAAGAACAACATTACTGCAACGAACCAGAACTCTGGGGCGCTGCATAAGTCTTAAAGACCCTTACAAACTCGGTGTGCCGGCTTTGCCAGGGAGACAGTCTGCTCGCTGCTGTCCTCCCCCTGGTGTCCTTGTCTGTGCCTCGCTTTCCTTCACTCTCACTGAACGATGATCTTTCCTTCTGTATGTCTCTTTCTCCAGGAGCTGTAGTACTTCAGACTACATGGCCCCTTCAGACCTTCTGACACTCCATGTCGGTCTGCTCCCTTCTGTCTCTCTGACAATCTGACCTCTCTTTCCCTCCAAACCGCAATATACATATATAGGGGAGTCACCTAGGAATAGGATCAAAAGCTCCCCTTGTGGCCTGGAGTGTGAACATGTTGTGTGTATGGTGATTACCTGATGAAAGATATCCTTCATCGCTTCCAAGCGTAATATCACTCTCCCTGTGAGGAAAGCAATGTTACTGTGATGACCAGGACTCTGGGGCGCCACATTTCCATCTTTCAACAAGGAGAAATTAAACATCAACATTTATAGATACCAGCAGGATGAAGCAAAAATATACAGACTGGACATAACATTTAAGGAGTCACTGCATCTGGGTTGATCGCAATCACATTGTGTCGATGGTCTCCATGGTGACTCCGGTGACCCAATTTTATATTTTTACAAGGGTAACAGGAGAAAATGCACATACAATTTGTTGTGTAATTTCTAGTACACCGATATGAAATATGTGGAGGAAATCTATTGTTTGGGCGCACAGCAGGGCATGGAAAAGAAGTAGCCATTTGACTTTTTGAATGCAAAATTTGCTGGAATCATTAGCAAACACCATGTCGAGTTTAGAAAGCTCTTGATGTACCTAAAGAGTGGAAACCCCCCACAAGTCACACCATTTGGAATCTAGATCTCTCAAGTAACTTATCTAGATGTGCAGTGAGCACTTTGAACCTCCAGGTGCTGCACAGAAGTCTATAACGTTGAGCTGCGAAAATTAAAAAAACACATTTTTTTTCCACAAAAATGTTCTTTTAGCCTCTTTTTTTTTTATTTTCACAAGGGTAATATGAAAAAAATGCACCATAAAAGTTGTTGTACAATTTCTCCTGAGTATGCCGATACCCAATAAATAAGTGGAGGAAAACTATTGTTTGGGTGTATGGAAGGGCTCAGAAAGGATGGAGAGATGTTTTTCCACACAGATTTTGATGGAATGTTCTGCCTATGTCATGTTGCATTTGGAAAGATCCTGATGTGTCTAAACTGTGGGAACCCCCACACAAGTGACCCCATTTTGGCATGTCTGTACTGCAATATGGTGCTTCTTCCCTTCTGAGCTTTGCACTGTGCTTCAAAAGTAGTTTATAACCTCTGTGATGCAGTGACCCATGTTACAGCCAGGGGGGGCTGTGTGTGTGCTTCAGGATGCACTTGGAGGCATAATTATGATGGTGAATTAGGAACTGGCATTATTGCAAATGGCTGGTATGTGTCGCAGAGGTTCTCTGCGCTGTAAGCCCAAAATGATATGGTTATGCTGGGACTTATAGTTCCACATGTGTTTGTTGTGTTTACATATAAGGGGGCTTATAGGGTTAGCTGGAGAGCTTGGCAGGACTGGCTAACCACACACACCTCCCACCTATGAGGGTAGTTACAGCTACATAATGTGACCAGGGCTTGGTCACATGGTTGAAAGTGTGTGGACCTGAATGGTTCAGACTCCTAGGTCCTGGAAGGTCCCAGGTGGGGATGTATTTCCTGAAGAGCACATGGTGAGACCTTGGACCTGGTGGCCTGGGTGTTGGATGAACGTCCTGCATAGCACCCAGACAGGCCACATGTGTGTGTGCAGAGCCTGGGATGGCCCTACACTGAGAAAGACGCTGAGGTTGGCACCTTAAGTCCTGCGTAATGGCGCCCCCGCTCAACGTAAGCTCTCCCTGACTGACCCTAGTAGGCTCTGTCGTGCAGAAAAAAGATCAAACAGCAGACCATCCAATTCAGACAAACAAATACATAGAATCGTCACAATAGGTAATGTGCTTATATATTGCACATTGGCCCGTGCAAAATAGCATGCTTATTAATGTTGAAAATTCGCACACTTATTGATTATTGCACATATTCCCAAAGGCCCTTGCAGACGAGTGTGCTTATTAATATCAATGTTATCGCACTCTCATTGATTATTGCACATACTCCATATAATTTGTTGGGAAATATACACTGTACCTAGATACACTCTACCTCCCTACGGAGGTTGGCACCCTACAATCATGCGCAAATTGCGCCCCCGCTCTCGTCGTCTGGCCCTAATATACCCTAACAAATGGATACATATAAGTATAAATATGGGTACCAGGCAACCAGTGCAAAAACAGTAAACACATTAGTGACTATTCAATACAATTCCACATTAAGCATGTTCTTAGTAACAGCACTCCAATACACTTAAATACTAAGTATGTTCATCTCGACACGTTTCCCCGAGATCGGTTCATCAGGAGACATACTTAAATAATAATTCATACACCACTTATCTGAATAGAATATCAGGGGATGAATCACACTGGAGTAGTGTGCCGTAGACCGCAGTGGGGAGCAATGTCCATCCTAAACCCGCAAATTGCTATCAGCCTTGCACTCACTATGCTCTCTGGACCTTATATATCCTCACACTAACCTCCTCGTGGTCCCTGATGGTGCATTACGACCCACGCCGGCTCGTATTCCTTCCGGATCAGAGTCACATGACCGCCTCATATTGCGTGATGACTACTTCCAGTTTGTGGATCGCAAAAGTGCTCCACCGTGCGCAGGCACCCTCAACACATATCATTTAGATCGACCAGAGTAATTTGTACAGCGTGCATGCGCTTTAAGGATACCGTAATACTTTTCCACTAGTCGCCGCTGTGCGTCATTGAGATCTTTTAATCTGTGGAACGCTAACGCACTCCACAGTAAATACCCATGTCTAGTTCCACAATGCGCAGGCGCTTAGAGGCAATTCACTTAGAAATTACAAAATAACTTATTCTATGAGGCACATTAATGCACAAAGACCTCCGCCAGGACATTACACTGCCAATACACCACACACATCCCCTTACAGAACTTAAGGTACCGTCACACTGAACGATATCGCTAGCGATCCGTGACGTTGCAGCGTCCTGGATAGCGATATCGTTCAGTTTGACAGGCAGTAGCGATCTGGATCCTGCTGTGACACCGTTGGTCGCCGCAGAAAGTCCAGAACTTTGTTTCATCACTGGACCTCCCGCAGACATCGCTGAATCGGTGTGACGCCGATTCAGCGATGTCTTCACTGGTAACCAGGGTAAACATCGGGTTACTAAGCGCAGGGCCGCGCTTAGTAACCCGATGTTTACCCTGGTTACCAGCGTAAACGTAAAAAAAAACAAATACTGCATACTTACCTTCCGCTGTCTGTCCTCTGGCGCTGTGCTTCTCTGCACTGTGAGCGCCGGCCAGCCGGAAAGCAGAGCACAGCAGTGACGTCACCGCTGTGCTTTCCGGCTGACGCTCACAGTCAGTGCAGAGAAGCACAGCGCCGGGGGACAGACAGCGGAAGGTAAGTATGTAGTGTTTTTTTTTTATACGTTTACGCTGGTAACCAGGGTAAACATCGGGTTACTAAGCGCGGCCCTGCGCTTAGTAACCCGATGTTTACCCTGGTTACCAGGGGACCGGCATCGTTGGTCGCTGGAGAGTTGTCTGTGTGACAGCTCTCCAGCGACCACACAGCGACGCTGCAGCGATCGGGATCGTTGTCTAGATCGCTGCAGCGTCGCTAAATGTGACGATACCTTTAGATCGTGAAAATAAACATAATGTAAACATATAATAAAAATGACAATATATGATAATGACCAAACCCTATTTTGGGACAATGGGTCAAGGGATTTACATCCATAAGAGACTTTCTAGGGTAATGAGCTGGAGACCACTCACACAAAGCAGCCAAATTGCAATTGATCATTCAGGCCCTGTGGTTTAATACTTTTCATGTGAAAAATCCATTTCGCTTCTTTTTGAAGAATTAGTCGATCACAATCCCCACGTCTCACTGATGGTGTCACTAGTACTTCCATCATGGAAAAACTACAACAGTTCAAGTTCCCTCCATGTACACCCCTAACATGATTGGAAATGGGGGTATCACATCCATTCCATATGTCCCCTATATGTTCGCCTACCCTTCTGCGCAGTTCACATTTTGTTTTACCCACATAATCCATAAGACTTCTGGAGATATATTTACAAAATTTGTACTTTCCACATTTGAAAGTGCCATTCTGTCTTTTCTCCAACCAGGTAGGAGACTTTTTCTGAGGAAAGAAGGCTCTGTGAACCAATTGGTCCCTAATCGATCTCCCTTTCCTATATGTGATTGATGGAACATCAGGGATTATATCGCATAAGTCAGGATCCATCTAAGGGTACCCCAATATTTCTGAATCACTTTTTAAACCTTGTGTGCTTGGTCATCGAATGTGCCTATGATTCTGAGATCATTAACATCTTCCTCTCTCATTTTTTTTAACAAATAATAAGGTTCTTTCCTTAGTACCTGAAAATTTGAAGGCCTCATTAAGGACCCCTAGTGGGTATTCCCCATCCACAAAGTTATCTCTTAAGTCTCTCGCCTGACGGAAAAAAACAGAATCAGTGGAACAATTTCTTCTTATACGTAAGTTTTGGCCTCTCGGTATACCCCTCCTCAAGCTTTCCAGGGGGTGGCTCTCCCAGCGTAACAAATTATTAGTAGCCGTAGGCTTATAGAAAGTTTCAGTAACAATCTGACCTGTACTACTCCTAGAGATTTTTAAATCCAAGAAATTAATAAATTCATATTGGAATTCATAAGTAAGCCTAAGGCCAATCTCGTTGTCATTTAGTTCATCCACAAAACTGGAGAATGATGCTGCATCACCTGACAATAGAATAAGGCTTCTTTCACACTAGCGTCGGGCTCGGCCCGACGCACTGTGACGGGTTACCGACGCTAGCGTTGTAAGTGCCGCACAACGGGTGCAGTGGATGCAGATTTTCATCGCATCAGCTGCCCCATTGTGAGGTGCGGGGAGGTGGGGGAGGAGTTCCGGCCGCGCATGCGCGGTCGGAAAAAGCGGTCCGTCGGCAGCAAAAAAGTTACATGTAGGGTTTTTTGTGCCGACGGTCCGCCAAAGCACGACGCATCCGTCGCACGACGGATGCGACGTGTGGCAATCCGTCGCAATGCGTCGTCAGTACAAGTCTATGGGGAAAAAACGCATCCTGCAAGCACTTTTGCAGGATGCGTTTTTTCTGCAAAACGACCCATTGTGACGGATTGCAGTTAACGCTAGTGTGAAAGTAGCCTTAGGAGGGTAGGATAGTATAAGCCACAGCAGATATATAATCTTCTGACATTGACTCATCAGACACAGATAAGGGGGCCTCTATCTTTTTGGAGGGAAGAGGGATCTTTGAAGGAACATGTAGAATACTTTTCTACAGGAGGGTAGGAGAGTACAAGCCACAGCAGATATATCATCTTCTGACATTGACTCATCAGACACAGATAGGGGGGCCTCTAGCTTTTTGGAGGGAAGAGGGATATTTGGAGGAACACGTAGAAAGAATAATAGACAAAGATGGGTGAGACATGACCGCAGAGATTATATGGTGACAAGAAATGGTCACTGAAGGGAAGCATCTCTCTCAGGGCCCTCCTCATAGTCTTCTTTGTCTTTTTTAGAGAAGAAGGGGGCCTTGGGATCCTCCGAAAGGGAAGGAGGACAACAAAAGCAAGAAGTAATGGAAAAGAATAGGATTATTAATCTCTCCTCTTATCCCCTAAATGATCTGGAAATATCAGTCTTGTCCAGGGGACTCTCGTTTGTTCCTACAAATCGGTTTGACGAGTTTGGTTGGGTTAAGGATGTTAATTTGTTTGTGAGAAAAATTAGATGGAAAAAGTTCTTTAAAACTTTAAAACCCATGATCGAGCTGATTGTGAATCCTTGGGGGATAGTGAGGAAGACCTACCAAGTGTGAGGATCCTTACTGACCTTTTGAGGGAAAATAAGAGACCGCTGGACTTGGGCCCGTTCACTGATCTTAAACCTAAAAGCAAAAGGATGCCCCCTCAGGAAGGTCATGATAGTATTGAGATATTCCTAAGATTAGTGAACGAAGATTTAGAGAGGATTGGCACTCTGGGTGGCAAATACCATTCTAACTTAACAAAAGCAGAAAGGGAGGTGCTGGATGGTCTGGTCACCAATAAGGACTGTGTGTTTAAACCCTCTGACAAAGGGGGGAATTTGGTGGTTTTGGATCTCAACCAATATCAGGTAATGTGTGAGAACATTCTTAAGGACACATCAACATATAAATCATTGAAAAAGGACCCTACGGGGGAGTTTATGGATGCACTTATAGTATTATTGACTGAGGCAAAAAATGCTGGCCTAATATAAAAAAATGAGTACGATTTTATGTTTCCTGGCTTTCCAGTGGTGGCCATTTTTTATTCATTACCGAAGGTGCACAAAGGCCTTAGTCCGTTAACAGGTCGCCCAATAGTGGCCGGAATTGATTCAATTACCCAGAATGTAAGTGTTTATGTTGATTGCGTACTAAGACCTTTTGTTACTTCGCTGCCCTCATATGTAAGGGATTCTTCGGATCTCCTTCTCAAGCAGGAGGATATTGTTCTCAGTGACGATGTATTTTTTGCCTCCATTGATGTGGAGGCTTTATATAGCAATATTCCACATGATAAGGGACTACAGGCGGTTAATTTTTTCTTGAGATCAAGGGGCACACACTTGTCCTGACACAATCAATGCGTTCTTGGACTGCTTGAATTTGTACTCAAACATATTTTTTTTGCGTTTGGGGGCGGGTTCTTCCATCAGCTCAGGGGTACTGCGATGGGGAGCCCCTGTGCCCCCACGTATGCAAAGTTATTCCTGGACTGGTGGGAGGACCAGTCAGTCTTTGGAGAGTCTTTGGAGAGGATGATGCCTACTGGTGGAAACCTAAGATATTATTCTGGCTTAGGTACATAAACGATGTACTAATTCTATAGTCAGCTGATGCGACATCATTCTCCAGTTTTGTGGATGAAGTAAATGGCAACGAGATTGGCCTTAGGCTTACCTATGAATTCCAATATGAATTTATTAATTTCTTGGATTTAAAAATTTCTAGGAGTAGTACAGGTCGTATTGTTACTGAAACTTTCTATAAGCCTACGGCTACTAATAATTTGTTACGCTGGGAGAGCCGCCCCCCGGAAAGCTTGAGGAGGGGTATACCGAGAGGCCAATACTTACGTATCAGAAGAAATTGTTCCACTGATTCTGCTTTTTTCTGTCAGGCGAGAGACTTAAGAGATAAATTTGTGGATAGGGGATACCCACTAGGGGTTCTTAATGAGGCCTTCAAATTTTCAGGTACTAAAGAAAGGACCTCATTACTTGTCAAAAAAACGAGAGAGGAAGATGTTAATGATATCAGAATCATAGGTACATTTGATGACCAAGCACACAAGGTTAAAAATGTGATTCAGAAATATTGGGGTATCCTTGGGGTAAGATGGATCCTGACTTATGCGATATAATCCCAGATATTCCATCAATCACATATAGAAAAGGGAGTTCAATTCGTGACCAATTGGTTCATAGAGCCTTCGTTCCTCAGAAAAAGTCTCCTACCTGGTTGGAGAAAAGACAGAATGGCACTTTTAAATGTGGAAAGTGCAAATTTTGTAAATATGTCTCCAGAAGTTGTACCTTTGTTTGCTCTTGCACAAAAAAGGTGTATGAGATGAGACATTTAGCCAACTGCAAGACAGAGGGAGTTGTTATCTCTTCCAGTGCAGCTGCCGTATGGATTATGTGGGTAAAACAAAACTTGAACTGCGCAGAAGGGTAGGCGAATATATAGGGGATATATTGAATGGATGTGATACCCCCATTTCCAATCATGTTAGGAGTGTACATGGAGGGAACTTGAACTGTTGCAGTTTTTCCATGATGGAAGTGGTGAAACCATCAGTGAGAGGTGGGAATTGGGATCAACTAATTCTTCAAAAAGAAGCTAAATGGATTTTTCGCATGAAAAGTATTAAACCACAGGGCCTGAATGATCAATTGCAATTTGGCTGCTTTGTGTGAGTGGTCTCGAGCTCATTACCCTAGAAAGTCTCTTATGGATGTAAATCCCTTGACCCATTGTCCCAAAATAGGGTTTGGTCATTATCATATATTGTCATTGTTATTTTTTGTTTACATTTTGTTTATTTTCACGATCTAAGTTCTGTAAGGGGATGTGTGTGGTGTATTGGCAGTGTGATGTCCTGGCGGAGGTCTTTGTGTAATAATGTGCCTCATAGAATAAGATATTTTGTAATTTCTAAGTGAATTGCCTCTAAGCGCCTGTGCATTGTGGAACTAGACATGGGTATTTACTGTGGAGCGCATTGGCGTTCCACAGACTAAAAGATCTCAATGACGCATAGCGGCGACTAGTGGAAAAGTATTATCCTTAAAGCGCGTGCGCACTGTACAAATTACTCTGGTCGATCCAAATGATATGTGTTGAGGGTGCCTGCGCACGGTGGAGCGCTTTTGCGATCCACAAACTGGAAGTTGTCATCACGCAATATGAGGCAGTCGTGTGACTCTGATCCGGAAGGAGTACGAGCCAGCGTGGGTCGCAATGCGCTGTCAGGGACCACGAGGAGGTTAGTGCGAGGATATATAAGGTCCAAACAAAAGAAAAAAGAAGCCACTAAAGAACATTCTGCACACCACCCATAATAAGTATCAAAAGGAACAACTTTATTGGTGACACAATCATAAAAGGAGGGCTTAGGATATATAAGGTCCAGAGAGCATAGTGAGTGCAAGGCTGATAGCAATTTGCGGGTTTAGGATGGACATTGCTCCCCACTGCGGTCTACGTCACACTACTCCAGTGTGATTCATCACCTGATATTCTATTCAGATAAGTGGTGTATGAATTATTATTTAAGTATGTCTCCTGATGAACCGATCTCAGGGAAACGTGTCGAGATGAACATACTTAGTATTTAAGTGTATTGGAGTGCTGTTACCAAGAACATGCTTAATGTGGAATTGTGTTGAATCGTCACTAATGTGTTTACTGTTTTTGCACTGGTTGCCTGGTACCCATATTTATACATATACTAGCTGAAGAGCCCGGCGTTGCCTGGGCATAGTAAATATCTGTGGTTAGTTATAGCACCTCACTTCTCTTATTTTCCCATCACGCCTCTCATTTTCCCAATCACATCTTTCATTTTCCCCCTCACATCTCTCATTTTCTCCCTCACACCTCTCATTTTCTCCCTCACTCCTCTCATTCCCCCCTAACACTTGTCATTTCGACCTCACATCTGTCATTTTCCGATCACTCCACTATTTTCCCTCACTCCTCTCATTTTGCACTCACACCTTTTCATTTTCACCTCACACCTCTCATTTTCACCTCAGTATATACATGTTTGTCATCTCCCTTATATATAGTATACACCTGTATGTCATCTCCTGTATATAGTATATACCTGTATGTCATCTCCTCCTATATATAGTATATACCTGTATGTCATCTCCTTCTATATATAGTATATACCTGTATGTCATCTCCTCCTGTATGTAGTATATACCTGTGTGTCATCTCCCCTGTTTATAGTATATATCTGTGTGTTATCTCCTCCTGTATATAGTATATACCTGTATGCCATCTTCTATATATAGCATATACCTGTATGTCATCTCCTCCTGTATATAGTATATACCTGTATGTCATCTCCTCCTGTATATAGTATGTACCTGTATGTCATCTCCTCCTCTATATAGTATATACCTGTGTGTCATCTCTCCTGTATATAGTATATATATGTGTGTCATCTCCCCTGTATATAGTATATACCTGTGTGTCATCTCCTCCTGTATTAGACCTCGTTCACACGTTATTTGCTCAGTATTTTTACCTCAGTATTTGTAAGCTAAATTGGCAGCCTGATAAATCCCCAGCCAACAGGAAGCCCTCCCCCTGGCAGTATATATTAGCTCACACATACACATAATAGACAGGTCATGTGACTGACAGCTGCCGTATTTCCTATATGGTACATTTGTTGCTCTTGTAGTTTGTCTGCTTATTAATCCGATTTTTATTTTTGAAGGATAATACCAGACTTGTGTGTGTTTTAGGGCGAGTTTCGTTTGTCAAGTTGTGTGTGTTGAGTTGTGTGTGGCGACATGCATGTAGCGACTTTTGTGAGATGAGTTTTGTGTGGCAACATGCGTGTAGCAACTTTTTGTGTGTCGAGTTGCATGTGACAGGTTAATGTAGCAAGTTGTGTGCAGCAAGTTTTGCGCATGGCGAGTTTTGCGCGTTGCGAGTTTTATGTGTGGTGCCTTTTGCGTATGTGCAAGTTTTGTGTGAGGCAACTTTTGCATGTGAGGCAACTTTTGTGCATGTGGCAATTTTTCCGCGTGTGCAAGTTTTGCGTGTGGCGAGTTTTCCATGAGGTGAGTTTTGCACTTGCGGCGAGTTTTGCGTGAGCCTAGTTTTTACATGTGGCGAGTTTTGCACGTGGCGAGTTTTGAGCGGTGACTTTTGTGTTTCGACCTTTATGTGGCGAGGTTGGTGTATGTGTGGTGAAATGTGTGCTGAGGGTAATATGTGTTCAAGCACGTGGTAGTGTGTGGCGCATTTTGTGTGTGTGTTCATATTCCCGTGTGTGTTGAGTATCCCATGTCGGGGCCCCACCTTAGCAACTGTACGGTATATACTCTTTGGTGCCATCGCTCTCATTCTTTAAGTCCCCCTTGTTCACATCTGGCAGCTGTCAATTTGCCTCCAACACTTTTCCTTTCACTTTTCCCCATTATGTAGATAGGGGCAAAATTGTTTGGTGAATTGGAAAGCGCGGGGTTAAAATTTCACCTCACAACATAGCCTATGATGCTCTCAGGGTCCAGACGTGTGACTGTGCAAAATTTTGTGGCTGTAGCTGCGACGCCTCCAACACTTTTCCTTTCACTTTTTCTCCATTATGTAGATAGGGGCAAAATTGTTTGGTGAATTGGAAAGCACGGGGTTAAAATTTCACCTCACAACATAGCCTATGATGCTCTCAGGGTCCAGACGTGTGACTGTGCAAAATTTTGTGACTGTAGCTGCGACGCTTCCAACACTTTTCCTTTCACTTTTTCCCTATTATGTAGATAGGGGCAAAATTGTTTGGTGAATTGGAACGCGCGGGGTTAAAATTTCACCTCACAACATAGCCTATGACGCTCTCGGGGTCCAGACGTGTGACTGTGCAAAATTTTGTGGCTGTAGCTGCGACGGCGCAGATGCCAATCCCGGACATACATACATACACACACACACACATACACACACACATTCAGCTTTATATATTAGATGTATCCATTTGTTAGGGTATATTAGGGCCAGACGACGAGAGCGGGGGCGCCATTTACGCATGATTGTAGGGTGCCAACCTCCGCAGGCAGGTAGGGTCTATCTAGGTACAGTGTATATTTCCCAACAAATTATATGGAGTATGTGCAATAATCAATGAGAGTGTGATAACATTGATATTAATAAGCGCACTCGTTTGCAAGGGCCATTGGGAATATGTGCAATAATCAATAAGTGTGCGAATTTTCAACATTAATAAGCACGCTATTTTGCACGGGCCAATGTGCAATATATAAGCACATTATCTATCGTGACAATTCTATGTATTTGTTTGTCTGAATTGGATGGTCTGCTGTTTGATCTTTTTTTCTGCATGAAGGGGCCTACTAGGGTCAGTCAGGGAGAGCCTACGTTGAGCGGGGGCGTCATTATGCAAGATTTAAGGTGCCAACCTCTGCGGCAAGGCAGGGCACAGACAGTTGGTGTATCAGGGATTTCGTGCACCCTGTATCTTTACAGCCAAACAAAGGACGTCTTTTCGGTCTTGTTTGTGTTGTATTTTTATCTTAAATATTAGTAAATGTTAAGTTTTATTGTGGTTACTTTATTCTATCGGTTAATATAGTGCTTCATGTCGGTGAACTAGTTAATGTTTTGGCACTTACATTTGATTTTTCTGTGATTTGTTGATGTACAACCTGGCTTACTGTGCGGTTTATAATGCTTAAATAAACCGTATGGACTGTTTTGTGTGAAAAACCGTGCCTGACTACGTTAATCTGCTGCCAAGCAAGTGTTCCCCAACACAAACAGTGGGCGCAACACCACACCACATATGAGGTATCTGTGCACTTACCAGAAATTGCACAGCAAATGTTGTCAGATTTCTCCTGCTATCCTTGTGAAAATAAAAAAATTGGGGCTAAAACAACATTTGTGTGGGAAAAAAAATATTGTTTTATTTTCACAGGTCAAAGTTGTAAAATTCTGTACAGCATCTGTGGGTTCAAGGTGCTGACTACACATCTAGATAAATTCCTTGAGAGGTCTAGTTTCCAAAATGAGATCACTTGTGGGCGGATTTCCACTCTTTAGGCACATCAGGGGCTTTCCAAACGTGACATTGCGTCCGCTAATGATTCCAGCAAATTTTGCATTCAAAAAGTTAAATGGCGCTCTCTCCCGTCTGAGCCCTCCCATGCGCGCAAACAATAGTTTTCCTCCACATATTGCAAATTGGTGTACTCAGGAGAAATTGTACAACAAATTGTGTGGTGCATTTGTTCCTGTTACCATTGTAAAAATAAAAAATTGGGGCTAAAAGAACGTTTTTGTGGGAAAAATTAGATTTTTTATTTTTATGGCTCACCACACATCCAGGTAAGTTCCTTGTGGGGTCTTGTTTTCAAAATGGGTTTACTTGTCGGGGGTTTTCCACTCTTTAGGCACATCAGAGACTCTCTAGATCAGGGGTGGGCAATTAATTTTGCCATGGGGCCGCATGAGAAAGTGGGATGGTTTTAGAGGGCCAAACTAATATAATTACCGTATTTTTCGGACTATAAGACGCACCGGACCATAAGGTGCACCCCAAATTTGTGGTGAAAATTGCAGAAAAAAAGATTTTTTATAAGATGGGGGTCCGTCTTATTGTCCGAATTTACAGTATCTTAAGGTAAGATTCTTACCTGAGGGCTGGCGGTGGCAGAGCAGGGTCACAGGAGGCAGGGTGTCGGCAGAGGTGGGGTGATGCGGTGTGGCGTGCGGCGTGCACCTGAGCAGGGTCCCTTCCTGCTTAGGTGGGTGACGCCACGGCCTGGTGTCCATGGGGGGGTTGCAGCAGTGGTGGTGCGGCGGCGGCAGAGGTCCGGTATGGCGTGCGCAGGGTCCCTTCCACCGGTGAGGTGACGCAGCGGCCAGGAATGCGATGTGTCCACCAGAGCCGGGTTGAATATCGGTGGCGGCGGCCATCTTCCCGAGGCCACGCGTGCGCAGATGGAGTGCTCTGCTTCACGGGGCTTCAGGAAAATGGTCGCGGGAGGCCGCGCGTGCGCAGATGGAGATCGCGGCGGCCATTTTCCTGAAGCCGAGATCTAAATCTGCAATCTCGGCTTCAGGAAAATGACCGCCGTGATCTCCATCTGTGCACGCGCGGCCTCCCGCGGCCATTTTCCTGAAGCCCCGTGAAGCAGAGCACTCCATCTGCGCACGCGTGGCCTCGGGAAGATGGCCGCCACCACCGATTAATAGGTAATCAACCCGGCTCTGCTCCTCCTCAGAAAGCGGATGGCCGAGCGGTGCCGAGGGCGGCTGTCAGAAGTGACAGCTAGCTGGCGGGCCGCTTAAAATCATCAGGCGGGCCGGATGCGGCCCGCAGGCCGCATCTTGCCCAGGTCTGCTCTAGATGCAACATGGCATCCGCCAATTATTCCAGCGAATTTTGCATTCAAAAAGTCAAATAGCACTCCTTCCCTTCTGAGCTCTGATATGCACTCAGACAGTAGTTTTCCTCCACATAGGGTGTATCGGCATGCTCAGGAGAAATTGCACAACACATTTTGGGGTCAATTTTCTCCTGTTACCTTTGTGAAATTAAAAATATTTGGGTTTAAAGTTACATTTTTGTGGAGATAAAAAGTTAAATGTTGATTTTTTTCCTTGTACATTCCGATAATTCCTGTGAGGCACCTGAAGGGTTAATAAACTTCTTGAATGTGGTTTTGATCACCTTGAGGGGTGCAGTTTTTAGAATGGTGTCACTTTTGGTTATTTTCTGTCATATAGGTCCCTCAAAGCCACTTCAAATGTGATGTGGTCCCTAAAAAAATGGTTTTGTGAATTTTGTTGTAAAAATGAGAAATCGCTAGTCAAATTTCAACCTTAATAAAAAAAAATGTTTCAAAAATTGTGCTGATGTAAAGTTGACATGTTGGAAATGTTACTTATTAACTGTTTTGATTTACATAACTCTCTGATTTAAGGACATAAAAATTCAAAGATTGAAAATTGCTAAATTTTCGCCAAATTTCTGATATTTTCACAAATAAATGCAAGTCATATCAAAGACATTTTACCACTATCATTAAGTACAATATGTCACTGTCTCTGAATCACTAGGATCCATTGAACTGTTCCAGAGTTATTGTCTAGTAAAGTGACACTGGTCAGAATTGAAAAAAATGGCCTGGTTAGGAGGATGAAAATAGTCTTCAGGGTGAAGGGGTTAAAGATTAGCAATTATTAACGTACTTTCTTTTAGTAGGTGTCATTTTGTTTATATGTATGTTCAGTTGGTTGCAAAAGTATACAACCCGCTTCCCATTTTTCTGATTTTGCTAACTCACAATCTGGAATTTCACTTTTTTTAGAGCTTTGAACCAGTTCATGTAAGGAACATGCCTACAACTATAGCAAACAACAAATAGGACAAAATAACTGAAAACTTCAGTGTGCATAACTATTCACCCCCCTAAAGTTAGTACTTTGTAGAGCCTCCTTCTGCAGCAATGTGACCTTTTCACATCTTGCCACTGGGATTTTTGCCCATTCATCCTGGCAAAACTGCTCCATCTCCTTCAATTTAAATGGTTTCCTTTGGTGAACAGCAATCTTAAAGTCTGACCACAGATTCTCAATTCGATACAGGTTTGGGCTTTGACTAGGCCACTCCAAAACATTTACAGGCGGCCGTTAAATGTACTTATTCTTCTGCGCAGCTTTTTAACAGCACTGAGAAATAAGTTTATAGCACCCCCCCAGCGTTGGATATTCATCCGGGGGTAGCTGAGACGCCAGAGAACATGATTTGTGTGCGTTTTTACCGACCCAAGTGTTGCGATCACCGTTTTTTATGAAATAACAGCGACCGCAAAAAAAAAGTCTGATTTCCCATTTAATTTCTGTCTCTTCTGATATGATCTAGCATATCAGAAGAGAGAGAAATGGAGGCCCCTGAGCCCCCCCGGCAACTCAGGTGTCCCTGGGTCCTCCTGCATCCCCCCGACCTGTCTCCCGGCATCTTCTGAGAAGAAAATGGTGGGTGCATGCACAGTGTGCCTGCCGAGATCTGCAGGCCGACACCCGGCAGCAAGAGAACTTTTTCCTATTGGTTCATTTTGATCACTGTGATAGACCCTATCACAGTGATAAAAAAAAAAAAAGTAAATCAAGCCCCCCTTTATCATCCCCTTAGTTAGGTAAAAATAATAAAATAAAAAATGTATTTACTTTCATTTTACCATTAGGATTAGGGTCGGTCTAGGGCTAGGGTTGGGGCTAGGGTTAGGGTTAGGGCTAGAGGTAGGGTTAGGCTAGGGTTAGGGTTGGGCTAGGGTTATGATTGGGGCTAGGTTTAGGGTTGGGGCTGGGGTTAGGGTTGGGGTTATGATTGGGATTAGGGGTGTGTTAGGGTTAGGGTTATGGTTAGGGTTATGTTTAGGGTTGGGATTAGGCTTAAGGGTGTGTTGGGTTAGGGTTGGAGTTAGAATTGGGGGGTTCCACTGTTTAGGTACATCAGGGGGTCTCCAAACGCGACATGGCACCCACCATTGATTCCAGCCAAATTTGTGTTCAAAAAGTTAAACGGTGCTCCCTCCCTTCTGAGCCCTGCCATGTGCCAAAAACAGTGGCTTTCCCCCACATATGGGGTATCGTAGTCAGGAGAAATTGCACAACAAACTTTGAATTCCATTTTCTCCTGATACCCTTGTGAAAATAAAAAAAATGGTTCCAAAGTAAATTTTTTGTGAAAATAGTAAAATGTTCATTTTTTCCTTCCACGTTGCTTTAGTTCTCGTGAAGTACCTGAAGGGTTAATAAACTTTTTGAATGTAGTTTTGTGCACCTTGAGGGGTGTAGTTTTTAGAACTTTGGGGTATTTTCTGTTATATTGACCCTTCAAACTCACTTCCAATGTGAAGTGGTCTCTAAAAAATAATGGTTTTGTAAATTTTGTTGGTCAACTTTTAACCCTTATAACGTCCTAACAAAAAAATTATGTTTCCAAAATTGTGCTGATGTAAAGTTGACATGTGGGAAATGTTATTTATTAACTATTTTGTGTGACACCAGTCTCTGATTTAAGGGTACAAAAATTAAATTTTGAAAATTGCAAAATGTACAAAATTTTGCCAAACTTCTGTTTTTTCATAAATAAATGCAAGTTATATTGAATAAATTTTGCCACTAAGATGAAGTACAATATGTCATGAAAAAACAATCTCAGAATTAGTGGGATTTGTTGAAGCGTTCCAGAGTTATTATCTCATAAAGTGACAGTGGTCAGATTTGTAAAAATTGGCTTGGTCATTAAGTACCAAATTGGCTCTTTCACCAAGGGGTTAAATCACTTGAGAGTAAAGGCCCCTTCACATTTAGCGACGCTGCAGCGATACCGACAACGATCCGGATCGCTGCAGCGTCGCTGTTTGGTCGCTGGAGAGCTGTCACACAGACAGCTCTCCAGCGACCAACGATGCCGGTAACCAGGGTAAACATCGGGTAACTAAGCGCAGGGCCGCGCTTAGTAACCCGATGTTTACCCTGGTTACCATGCTAAAAGTAAAAAAAAACAAACACTAGATACTTACCTACAGCTGTCTATCCTCCAGCGCTGCGCTCTGCTTCTCTGCTCTCCTCCTGTACTGTCTGTGAGCCGGAAAGCAGAGCGGTGACGTCACCGCTCTGCTTTCCGGCTCACAGACAGTGCAGGAGGAGAGCAGAGCGCAGCGCTGGAGGACAGACAGCGGTAGGTAAGTATGTAGTGTTTGTTTTTTTTTACTTTTAGCATGGTAACCAGGGTAAACATCGGGTTACTAAGCGCGGCCCTGCGCTTAGTTACCCGATGTTTACCCTGGTTACCAGTGAAGACATCGCTGGATCGGTGTCACACACGCCGATCCAGCGATGTCTCCAGGGAGTCCAGCGACGAAATAAAGTTCTGGACTTTGTTCAGCGACCAACGATCTCCCAGCAGGGGCCTGATCGTTGGTCGCTGTCACACATAACGATTTCATTAACGATATCGTTGCTACGTCACAAATAGCAACGATATCGTTAACAATATCGTTATGTGTGAAGGTACCTTTACTTTAGCAGTATGTTTTGGGTCATTGTCTAGTTGGAAGGTGAACCTCCATCCCCGTCACAAATCACTGACAGACTGAAACAGGTTTTGCTCAAGAACATCCATGTATTTTGCAACATTCATCTTCCCCTCAACTTGGACCAGTTTCCCTGTCACTGCTGCCAAAAACATCACCACAGCATGATATGCTTTTTCACTGAAGTGATTGTGTTCTTGGGGTGATGTTGCTGTGTTGGTTTGGCGCCAGACATAGCGTTGACCTTGGTGGCCAAAAAGATCAATTTTGGTCTCATCTGACCACAGCACCTTCCTCCATACATTTGGGGAGTCTCCATATGTCTTATGGCTAATTTAAAGTGAGCCTTAACATTTTTGTAAGCAAATGCTTTTTTCTGCCCACTCTTCTGTAAAGGCCAACTGTTTGGAGTGTACAGCTTATTGTGGTCATAGGACAAATACTCAAGTCTCTGCTTGGCAACTCTGCAGCTCCTTCAAGGTTACATTTGCTTTCTGTGCTGCTTCTCTGATTAATGCCCTCTTTGCCCAGGCTGAGAGTTTTGGTGGACGGCCCTCTTTTGGCAGGTTTGTTGTGTACCATGTACTTTCCACTTGATGATAATGGAGTTGATGGTGATTCTCTGGGGATCTTCAGAGATTGGGATTTTTTTTAATAAACTTTTACTTCTCAACAACTTTTTCCCTGACTTGTTTTGACAGCTCCTTGGTCTTCATGGTGTTGATTGGTTAGTGTTGCCTCTTGCCTAATGATGTTGCAGCCTCTGTGGCCTTTCACAAAAGTTGTGCATATACTGACAGATCATGTGACACTTAGATTGCACACAGGTTGACTTCCTTTCACTAAGCATATGACTTATGAAGGTAATTGCTTGCACCAAATATTTGTAGGGGCTTCATCGCAAATGGGTGAATTCATTATGCGGTAGATCAGCTCACTCGGTTGCACATTGAGGTAGATTGCGCCCACTCAGGAACAAACAAAAAAAGATTCAACTTGTCTTATCACGCAAATACAGCACTGGAGCTCTGATATCCTTGCTCTCCCAACTCTGAATGAGCCAGAAGGGAATATATTTACCCTCTGGACTACTCACTGGGGTGGAGATTGGTGACCAGCCTCCCACCCATCACCAGATGTTCACTCACTAAACCTAGCCCTTAACATGGCCAATTAACCCCTTTCAGCACTAAGTGTGCTGGAACATTTTCCAATGTTCATATCACTGAAGCTAATAACCTCAGTGATACATATCTCCCCTCCAGTACTCTGCCAGTGACTGTCTCAATATGCACTTGCCAATTTTTAGTTATTTGATCCTATGCATTTAAGTTATGCTTACATTTTACTTACTTCACTTCACCAATTTAGACTACTTAGTGTTGATGCACACAAAACGGATTACAAAAATATTTAAACACCGGTTGTAATGTAACAAAATAGGTAAAAAGGCAAGCGGTGAATACTTTCACAGGCCACTGTATATATATATATATATATATATATATATATAGACACTCAAAAAAGAGGCAGCACTCCATAGTTTAAGTGAAAAATGTGGAAGGTTTAATCGACTCACATAGCCGGGCGACGTTTCAGCTCCATCTGAGCCTTTATCAAGCCTTGATAAAGGCTCAGATGGAGCTGAAACGTCGCCCGGCTATGTGGGTCGATTAAACCTTCCACATTTTTCACTTAAACTATGGAGTGCTGCCTCTTTTTTGAGTGTCTGTAAACTTGCTGCAATCACTGGACTGGTTGCTTGAGGCCCTGCACCTGAAGATAAGTACTAGAGTTGTGCTGTTCCTTTTTTTCTACTATATATACTGTATATATATATATGTACTGTATATATAGATATATGTGATACATTATGGTAAATGATTTAGGAGAACAGTCCCACCCTGTGGGCTAATTGTCGTGAAGGACGTCACATTCATTCAACCCAGAATTTTTATGTAATAAAGCACCTGTCATATATAACAAAAGTGATGCAACTGCTCAAAGAAAGATGTAGCGTTGTGTGTATACCAATTGATGTTTATGCTTAAACACATCTGTCAATGTAAAAAAAAAAAACATAATTACACACTGTATTCCCATTTCCTTTCTGTTTGAGTTAATGGGATTGGTTCTTGAAAAGTCCTCTATCTGTCCTAGCACAATATTTATTATAGCGTCTGTTGCTTTAGCAGCTATAAATCCCTAGGTCAGACGGCCGAGGTGCGCATTCATTATTTAGCTCCCTCTCATTCCCAGGATATGTCTGCACCAGGCAGGACCCTGAGCCAGAAATAGTATGAAGTCGGCTCATCATTTACTTAAGCGCTGGCCCCCAATGTACCTTCCAAGGGAATATCTCATTTATTATGCACTGTCATTAGCTAAAGCAGCGAGAGGGGCCTTCATTAGAAGCCGGAGTTAGGGTCTTGTTGTGGATGCCTCATCAGCATCAGTGAGCTGCGTCCCTGTGAGGTTTGATACAATTTAATTAACCTAATTAAAAGCTCTGATTGCAGAGATGATTGGGATAGCGCCAGCAGCGGATGCATATTTATAACGAGCTGGAAGGCGTGGGATGACGGCCAAATGATATGCAGTGGAGAAAACAGCCTTTGAGTGTGATGTTCGAAGACTAACATTTATTTTGGGTTAACAAAGGAATTTCGTCATCAGGGCAATTCAGAGTGCTAAATGTGATTGAAACTTTGAATCGTAAGAATGGATTCAGTACAAAGGAATCACATATTTCACGGAATAAATAGTGCTCATACGTTATACTGGATGTGACAAGCTCAATTTGAGGAAAGCATTAGCTGTGTGTTCTGTACATGAAATCACCTCCAGTTAGAGGTGGTGCAGGTGTTAGATCATGAATAAGTTGTTCTACATACACCCTAGCTATTGCCATATTGGAGCTGAGTCCTTTGGCTTGTTTGCAGTCAGGTAAATTCAAAATGTGTCCAGTCAATAATATTGTTATGTGCATAGCACGTACAAATATATTGCATTATATAGAAGTATCAGAACATGCAAAACTTTACATAAGCTTTTAATAGGACCTATCGGCTACAAAGACAAACATAAATTAGGGCAGAAGATGAATTTATAAGACTTTTTTCAAATATACAGTATGTCACAAACAAATCAGTTGATTTCCCTCACTATTAGCCCGGCGTCACACTTAGCGTAGGGAAATACGGTCTGTTTTTTACAGGCGTAATAGGCAGAAATGTTCCCTAAACAGTGACAGATGCCTGTAATTGACATCATAGGTTGACATCCACTATGAGAGTAAAAATGAGAAAACAAATCCAGAAAAATCACCTTGTCTGATTTGGCAAGATTTATTTTGCAAATTATGGCGGAAAATAACTATTTGGTCATTAACAAAAGTTCATCTCAATATTTTGTTATACAGCTCTGGCAAAAGTTAAGAGACCACTGAAAAATGTTCAGTTTGTCTGATTTTTCTCTTTATTGGTATATTTTTGAGTAAAATGTAAATTGTTCTTTTATTCTATAAACTTCTGACAACATGCCTCCTTATATCCAAGCAATGCATTTTGTATTTTTTTTCTGACAAAGAAAAATGGTCAAAAATAACTGCATTATTTGAGGTCTGAAAGAATGCAAAGAAAAGCAAGTTCACAATCATTTAGAAACAACAATACTAATTTTTACCTCAGGAAGAGTTCAGAAATCAATATTTTGTGGAATAACCCTGATTTTTAATCACAGCTTTCATGCGTCTTGGCATGCTTCCACCAGTCTTTCTTACTGCTTCTGGAGCATAAATATAGGCAGTTCTTCTTTGTTTGATGGCTTGTGACTATCCATCATTCTCTTGATTACATTCCAGAGGTTTTCAATGGGGTTCAGGTCTGGAGATTAGGCTGCCCATGACAGGGTTTTGATGTTGTGGTCTCTTAATTTTTGCCAGAGCTGTATATCCTTTGTTGGCAATGACAGACGTCAAACGTTTTCTGTAAGCCTTCACAAGGTTGCCCCATTCCTCCATGCAAATTGCCTCTAGAGGAGCAGTGTTGTTTTGGGCCTGTCACTGGGATTGTGGAAACTGGGCCTGTCACTGGGATTGATTGTGGATACTAATTTACTGAGGTAATGACTCTTGGGTTTTCATTGACTGTAAGCCATAATCATCAACATTAACATAAATAAACACTTGAAATAGATTTCTGTTTGTAATAACTCTATATAATATATGGGTTTCACTTTTTGCATTGAAGAACTGAAATAAATTAACTTTTTGATGATATTCTAATTTTATGAGATGCACCTGTATTACCACTACATACAAGGAACAAATTCCACCACTCCATGACCAGACCACATATCACCCCCACATAGTGAATGAATAATACCATGGACAAGGAACAAATACCATCACATCATGGCTGGAGCACATATTACCACCATATAGTAACTGAATAATACCACATACAAGGGACAAATACCACCACACCATGACCGGACCACATACAGTTATATGAAAAAGTTTGGGCACCCCTATTAATCTTAAGCTTAATGTTTTATAACAATTGTTTTTTTGCAACAGCTATTTCAGTTTCATATATCTAATAACTGTTGGACACAGTAATGTTTCTGCCTTGAAATGAGGTTTATTGTACTAACAGAAAATGTGCAATCTGCATTCAAACAAAATTTGACAGGTGCATAAGTATGGGCACCCTTATCATTTTCTTGTTTTAAATACTCCTACCTACTTGTTACTGACTTACTAAAGCACTTTTTTTGGTTTTTTAACCTTATTGAGCTTTGAACTTCATAGCCAGGTGTATGCAATCATGAGAAAAGCTACTTAAAGTGGCCACTTGCAAGTCGTTCTCCTGTTTGAATCTCCTCTGAAGAGTGGCATCATGGGCTCCTCAAAACAACTGTCTAATGATCTGAAAACAAAGATTATTCAACATAGTTGTTCAGGGAAAGGATACAAAAAGCTGTCTCAGAGATTTAACCTGTCAATTTCCACTGTGAGGAACATAGTAAGGAAATGGAAAAACACAGGTACAGTTCTTGTTAAGGCCATAAGTGTCAGGCCATGAAAAACATCAGAAAGGCAGAGAAGAAGAATGGTGAGATCAGTCAAGGACAATCCTCAGACCACCTCCAGAGAGCTGCAGCATCAACTTGCTGCAGATGGTGTCACTGTGCATCGGTCAACTATACAACACACTTTGCACAAGGAGAAGCTGTATGGGAGAGTGATGCGAAAGAAGCCGTTTCTGCAAGCACGCCACAAACAGAGTCGGCTGAGGTATGCAAAAGCACATTTGGAGAAGCCAATTTCTTTTTGGAAGAAGGTCCTGTGGACTGATGAAACCAAGATTGAGTTGTTTGGTCATACAAAAAGGCGTTATACATGGCGGCCAAAAAACACAGCATTCCAAGAAAAACACTTGCTACCCACAGTAAAATTTACCCACTGTAAAATTTGGTGGAGGTTCCATCATGCTTTGGGGCTGTGTGGCCAATGCCAGCACCGACAATAATGTTCATGAATCAGTGACAAAATTGAAGTTACGCAGGGGATGGATCTTTCAGCAAGACAAAGATCCAAAACACCGCTCCAAATCTACTCAGGAACAATTACACTGTTCTGGAATGGCCATCCCAGTCCCCAGACCTGAATATCATTGAACATCTGTGGGATCATTTGAAGAGGGCTGTCCATGCTCGGCGACCATCAAACTTAACTGAACTGGAATTGTTTTGTAAGGAGGAATGGTCAAAAATACCTTCATCCAGGATCCAGGAACTCATTAAAAGCTACAGGAAGCGACTAGAGGCTGTTATTTTTGCAAATGGAGGATCTACTAAATATTAATGTCACTTTTCTGGTGGGGTGCCCATACTTATGCCCCTGTCAAATTTTGTTTGAATGCAGATTGCACATTTTCTGTTAGTACAATAAACCTCATTTCAAGGCAGAAACATTACGGTGTCCAACAGTTATTAGATATATGAAACTAAAAAAGCTGTTGCAAAAAAAAACAATTTTTATAAAACATTAAGCTTAACCCCTTTACCCCCAAGGATGGTTTGCACGTTAATAACCAGGCCAATTTTTACAATTCTGACCACTGTCCCTTTATGAGGTTATAACTCTGGAACGCTTCAACGAATCCCAGTGATTCTGACATTGTTTTCTTGTGACATATTGTACTTCATGATAGTGGTAAAATTTATTTGATATTACCTGCGTTTATTTGTGAAAAAAATGGAAATCTGGCGAAAATTTTGAAAACTTCGCAATTTTCCAACTTTGAATTTTTATGCAATTAAATCACAGAGATATGTCACACAAAATACTTAATAAGTAACATTTCCCACATGTCTACTTTACATCAGCACAATTTTGGAACCAACATTTTTTTTTGTTAGGGAGTTATAAGGGTTAAAAGTTGACCAGCAATTTCTCATTTTTACAACACCATTTTTTTTTAGGGACCGCATCTCATTTTAAGTCATTTTGAGGGGTCTATATGATAGAAAATACCCAAGTGTGACACCATTCTAAAAACTGCACCCCTCAAAGTGCTCAAAACCACATCCAGGAAGTTTATTAACCCTTCAGGTGTTTCACAGGAATTTTTGGAATGTTTAAATAAAAATGAACATTTAACTTTTTTTTACAAAAAAATTAATTCAGCTCCAATTTGTTTTATTTTACCAAGGGTAACAGGAGAAAATGGACCCCAAAAGTTGTTGTACAATTTGTCCTGAGTACACTGATACCCCATATGTGGGGGGAAAACCACTGTTTGGGCGCATGACAGAGCTTGGAAGCGAAGGAGCGCCATTTGACTTTTCAATGCAAAATTGACTGAAATTGAGATGGGACGCCATGTTACGTTTGGAGAGCCACTGATGTGCCTAAACATTGAAACCCCCCACAAGTGACACCATTTTGGAAAGTAGACCCCCTAAGGAACTCATCTAGATGTGTTGTAAGAGCTTTGAACCCCCAAGTGTTTCACTACAGTTTATAACGCAGAGCCATGCAAATAAAAAAAAAATTTTTTTTCACAAAAATTATTTTTTAGCCCCCAGTTTTGTATTTTTCCAAGGGTAACAGGAGAAATTGGACCACAAAAGTTGTTGTCCAATTTGTCCTGAGTACGCTGATACACAATATGTGGGGGGAACCACCATTTGGGCGCATGGGAGGGCTCGGAAGGGAAGGAGCGCCATTTGGAATGCAGAATTAGATGGAATGGTCTGCAGGCATCACATTGTGTTTGCAGAGCCCCTAATGTACCTAAACAGTAGAAACCCCCCACAAGTGACCCCATATTGGAAACTAGACCCCCCAAGGAACTTATCTAGATGTGTTGCGAGAACTTTGAGCCCCCAAGTGTTTCACTACAGTTTATAACGCAGAGCCGTGTAAATAAAAAAAAAATTTCCCTAAAAAATTATTTTTTAGCCCGCAGTTTTGTTTTTTGCCAAGGGTAATAGGAGAAATTGAACCCCAAAAGTTGTTGTCCAATTTATGCTGAGTACGCTGATACCCCATATATGGTGGGGAACCACCGTTTGGGCGCATGGAAGGGCTCGGAAGGGAAGGAGCGCCATTTGGAATGCAGACTTAGATGGAATGGTCTGCAGGCATCACATTGCGTTTGCAGAACCCCTAATGTACCTAAACAGTAGAAATCCCCCACAAGTGACCCCATATTGGAAACTAGACCCCCCAAGGAACTTATCTAGATGTGTTGTCAGAACTTTGAGCCCCCAAGTGTTTCAGTACAGTTTATAACGCAGAGCCGTGAAAATAAAAAATCTTATTTTTTTCCCACAAAAATTATATTTTAGCCCCCAGTTTTGTATTTTCCCAATGGTAACAGGAGAGATTGGACCCCAAAAGGTGTTGTCCAATTTGTCCTGAGTACGCTGATACCCCATATGTTGAGGTAAACCCCTGTTTGGGCACACCGGAGAGCTCGGAAGGGAAGGAGCACTGTTTTACTTTTTCAGCGCAGAATTGGCTGGCATTGAGATCGGACGCCATGTCGCGTTTGGAGAGCCCCTGCTATTCATGAATTTCTTTTGGGGGAGGCGTTTATACCGTTCCACGTTTGGTAAAATTGATAAAGCAGTTTTATTCTTCAGGTCAGTACGTTTACAGCGATACCTCATTTATATCTTTTTTTATGTTTTGGCGCTTTTATACAATAAAAACTATTTTATAGAAAAAAGAATTATTTTTGCATCGCTTTATTCTGAGGACTATAACTTTTTTATTTTTTTGGTGATGATGCTGCGGCTCGTTTTTTGCGGGACAAAATGATGTTTTCAGCGGTACCATGGTTATTTATATCTGTCTTTTTGATCGCGTGTTATTCCACTTTTTGTTCGGCAGTATGATAATAAAGCGTTGTTTTTTGCCTCAATTTTTTTTTCTTACGGTGTTTACTGAAGGGGTTAACTAGTGGGACAGTCTTATAGGTTGGGTCGTTACGGACGCGGCGATACTAAATATGTGTATTTTTATTGTTTTTTTTTATTTAGATAAAGAAATGTATTTATGGGAATAATATATTTTTTTTTCTTTATTTAGGAATTATTATTTTTTTTTTTTACACATGTGGAAATGTTTTTTTAACTTTTTTACTTTGTCCCGGGGGAACATCACAGATCGCTGATCTAACAGTTTACACAGCACTCTGTCAAATCAGCGATCTGACTTGCAGCACTGCAGGCTTACCAAGCGCCTGCTCTGAGCAGGCACATGGTAAGCCATCTCCCTCCCTGCAGGACCCGGATGCCGTGGCCATTTTGGATCCGGGGCTTCTGCAGGGAGGAAGGTAAGAGACCCTCGCAGCAACGCAAACACATCGCGTTGCCGCGGGGGTCTCAGGGAAGCCCGCAGGGAGCCCCCACCCTGCGCGATGCTTCCCTGTACTGCCAGCACACCGCGATCATGTTTGACCGCAGTGTGCCGGGGGTTAATGTGCCGGGGACGGTCCGTGACCTCTCCTGGCACATAGTGCCTCATGTCAGCTGCGATAGGCAGCTGACACCCGGCCGCGATCGGCCGCGCTCCCTCCATGAGCGTGGCCGATCATGCTGGACATACAATTCCGTCCTTGGGAAAAAAGGCCCACCCCCCATGGATGGAATAGTACTTCCAATGTCAGAAAGAGGTTAAGATTAATAGGAGTGCCCAAACTTTTTCATATAACTGTATTACTACCATATAGTGACCAATAATACCACATACAAGGACAAATTCCGCCACACTGTAACGAATGGAAGCGGAGGCACAGGGGAAGTTCACATTCGTTTTTTATTTTTTGAGTGGGACCTCGTGACCTCTGTCCAGGGGGCTCCGAAGAGGGTGTAACTAGTGAGCCCCGTAGTAAGATCCCTCGAACAGGACCAGAATGGAATACCTAGGGGTCACAGGTGCGAAGTCCAGTTAGACCCCGGACACATGGCAGCTGTCCCAGAGGGACAAATGGATAAACAGATATAACAGATATAGTAGAGCTGACCGGCAGACACCGGGTATGAGTTACAAAGCTGGCTCTGGTGAATGAAGTCAGATTCCAGGTAGATGGGAGGATACTGGCTCCAGCACCTTAAGTGTTGTCCAAGAGTTCAGTTGACGAGTGACGGAACGGGATGGCACTTAAGTATGTAGGTACAGATGTCGTCTTTGGATAGCTGAACCACTGATCACTGATATTCTGCGGACACAAACAGTCTAAGCAGAGTGCCAAACAGAATGCTATATCAGTGCAGACTGAGCAGGAGCAGAAACGGAAATAACAAGAGTAGATAATCGTTGCTCCGGCACCCTCCCTATGACGGAGGGGCCAGAAGTAGTAATGAGTGCGCTGCCATTGGTTAGTTGGAATTTTCAAAAAATGTGCGCTGTCCCTTTAAGAGACTGGAGGTAAGTGCGCATGTGTCCTAAGTATTCTCCCTGGAGGCCTGCTGGCAGAATGCCAGGAAGTTGGGGAGAGAGAAGCAGCAACAGGACACCGAGGAACAGACAGAGAATGAGGATCCCGACAGGGACCTCGCAGAGGTACGGAAGCAGCCTCGGGAGCAGGAGCGGGTGACGGACCAGAACTGGGGGCAGTGCCAGAACCAGGTGCAGGGCCAGAACCGGGTGTAACACACACCATGACTGTACCACATATTACCACCACATAGCAACCAAGTACTACAGTACTGATCATTAATAAAAAAAACACAATACTAATATTAACATAAGTGCCATTATACACAGGAGCTCCTTACATAGTATATAGCGTATCATGTCATTGTACAGGTAATAGAGTGATCACTGGTGACATTATACACAGGAGCTTTGTACATAGTACACAGTGTATAGTGTCAGGAATGTCAGTGTACAGGTATTACAGGGATCACCAGTGACTTTCTGCACAGGATCTCTGTATATAGTGTCCGTGTACAGGTATTACAGTGATAACCAGTGACATTATACACAGGAGCTCTGTATATAGTGTCAGTGTACAGATAATATAATGATCACCAGTGACATTATACACAGGAGCCTTGAACATACTACACAGTGTATAGTGTCAGGAGTGTCAGTGTACAGGTAATACGGGCTGCATGCCCTGTAGTTGGTTACTGGTGGGCCCCAGTCCGACACTGTATATAGGAGCTCTGTATATAATGTCAGTGTACAGGTAATACAGTGATCACCAGTGAAATTATACACTGGAGCTCTGTATATATTGTCAGTGTCCAGGTAAGGCTACTTTCACACTAGCGTTTTTTGCAATACATTGCAATGCGTCGTTTATGGGAAAAAACGCATCCTGCAAAGTTGTTTGCAGGATGCGTTTTTGCCCCATAGATTAACATTAGCGACGCATTGCGACGCATTGCCACACGTCGCAACCGTGTTGTGGCGGACCGGTTGCGCCGTGTTGTGGCGGACCGCAGGGAGCAAAAAACGCTACATGTAGCGTTTTTTGCTGCCGACAGACTGCTTTTTCTGACCGCGCATGCGCGGCCGGAACTCCTCCCCCACCTCCCCGCAACTCACAATGGGGCAGCAGATGCGATGAAAATCTGCATCCGCTGCACCCGTTGTGCGGCGCAAACAACGCTGGCGTCGGTAACCTCGGCCCGACGCACTGCGACGGGCCGAGCCTGACGCTATTTTGAAAGTAGCCTAATACAGTGATTACTGGAGACATTATACACAAAAGCTCAGTATAGAGTGTATAGTGTAAAATAACAGTTTTCTAGAACACAGTCCCCAATTTTTCCCAAATATCTACACTACACCAGATGAAGAAAAAAAGCAAGAGTGTCGCCCTGCACAGTAACAGGACCTCCCACCTCCACCACACTGAAAACAGTATCCTCAAAAATAAAATACATACCAGCAGTAATAATATCCCATAATTAGCCCCTAGAGTAATAATGTCCTACATCTTGCTCCCCTATGTACTCAATTTTGACCCCATGTGTCTCATTCCTGGCCCCACGTGTCTCATTCCTGCCACCATGTCGCTCCATACTGCCCTCATGTCTCTCCATTCTGCCCCATGTCTCTCCATGCTACCCCCATGTTTTTCCATTCTGCCCCATGTCTCTCCATGGTACCCCCATCTTGCTCCATACTGCCGCCATGTCTCTCCATTCTTTCCCATGTCTCTCAGTACTGCCCCCATGTCTCTCCATACTGCCCCCATGCTGTGGCTTTACAAAAAAAAGTTTTTTTGTACCTGGCCGAGGTCCAGCAGTGTCCTCTCCTCAATTCAGCTGGTGTATGGCAGTGGCGTCATAAGCCAGCAACATCTGCGCTGACATCAGCTGCTGGCCTGTGATTGTCTGACAGCTGTTAACTGTTGCGGTGCGGGAAGCCTTCCAACACAGCAATATAAATTTTAACTGAACATGTGTCCGAGGATGCTTGTTCAGTTATTGAACCTGCCGCTGGGGCCCTGTGAACAAGAGGAGAGGGGTCCCCGTCTATGCCTCCTCTGCTCACTGGGCCCATACGCCAGGAAGGGCAGTAATGCCCTAATGGTGGCCCTGTTACTAGACATCTTAGTGTATTATCTGCTTTTATATGAAATATGCACTATATGAGTGAAGTTTGGTAACAATTTTTTTTTAACTCAGGAAATTGTTTCCTTGTAAATATCTAAAACTCTAAAATGGACTAAGGTCAAAGCGAGGTATAAAAACTCTAATTTTCATACATAACACAATTTTCATCTGTATTAGTGATGAGCGTATGTGCTCGCCACTACTCGCCCGAGTATCACTATGCTCGGTGTACTCGTCGAGCACCAAGTATTTCCGGGATTATTCGGCGGGAGCTCGGGTCTCCGTCCTGTAATTCTGGCGCTCTTTAGAGCACCAATGACAATGCAGGGATTGTCTGCCATGCACTGTAATGCCATAGCCATCTTTCTTGTGGTATTACAGTGACTGGCTGGCCGCACAGCGTCATCAGATGTATAAAAGACCTGGCACCACCCTGCTCGCCGCATTCTTTTCTGGACTTAGCGAGTGTAGGGAGAGCTGCTGCTGAGATAGGGTCAGAATCGTCCTTTTTAGGCCGGGATCACACATGCGAGAAACACGTCTGAGACTCGCATGTGAAATCCAAGCTCTGGCGCCGGCACTCCAGAGTGGAGCGTGCGGCCGCATAGGAACACATGGAGCCACACGCTCCGCTCCTAAGTGCCGGCGCCAGAGCTTGGATTTCACATGCGAGACACGGACGTGTTTCTCGCATGTGTGATCCCGGCCTAATAGTTAGTGTTGGTCTGCAACTGTTCAGTCCACAACTCCTGAGAAACCAACAGTCATTCTTAGGGCTAATTCAGGGGTCCCGAGATTGCAGCGCTAGGTATGCAGGTGAGTCTATGGGCACATATCCACATCAGTGCAAGGCCTGCAGGCACTGTATGTGTGTACATAGCTCTCACTGCATACCTTCAAAAGCTCCATTACTGTCTTCTGCTGCTGCTTATTTAATATATACCTTGCTGCAGTTATCTGTGGCAATTTTTTTTTCACCTTATACCTGCTCCTTTTATTCTAAAGCAATCCATAGCCCCCTTATTTCTACATTTATTAGCTTGGTCACACTGCAGACTACAGCTAGGTCATTGTAATCGAAGAGCGTGCAAATCTAAGATTTTTTTTTTTGGTGCCAGGCATCAGATGTGAGTGGGCAAAAAAATCATTTTTTTTGTGTCATAGCCAATTTGTTGACACAATTTAGTTGTGCCCCAAAAAATCAAGGCCACATTTAGATCAGTCTGTTATCTAAGGCTGACGGCTGGTGTATCTGTGGTGGAAAAATCATAGCTTGGCAGGCATAAGCTGCATAGTTCTGTCTTCTAGCCTTGTTCCACTAATTTTTTTTTCAAAAAATCATCAAAACCCCCCCAAAAATGTATACAGTCTGTTATGTCAGGCTAAGACCTGGTGTATCTGTGGTAGAAAAATTGTAGCTTTGCATGCATACGTAGCATAGTTCTGTCTGCTTGCCTTGTTCTACTCTTTTTTTCCAAAAAAATCACAAAAAGTAAAATTATTTATACTGTCTGTTATGTCAGGCTGAGGCCTGGTGTGTTGGGGGTCGAGTTCCTGCCTCTGCACAGGGGGAATCTCGAGCCATCTCCGCTGCAGTCTCCCATTCTTCTCCTGCCGCAGTGGAGCCTGCTCAGTGGAGGTGTCGGTCCCAGCGTGATGCTCAGTCTGACACTGTGCAAAGGGTTACTGTTGTCCTTCCAGCTTCTGCCGTTGTAGCCAGTACTGGTCAGCAGCGAGCAGACATCTTTGGGACTAAGTCCTACTTTTCCCCTTCTGAGCATGCCCAGGGTAAGATCTCTCATTGGAGATCAAGGGTCACAAGCTCAGGTACTGCAGCTATTCCCATTGGTACTCTAGGAAGGTCCTGAAGTTGCTCAAGTTCTGTGGCAGTTTCCCATTGGTCCTTTTTTGGAAGGTCCTGCAGTTACTGCAGCTATATAAGGTGCGCATGTCCGCACGGCCATGCGCTAGTATCTTTCTGAGTTATGTGCTTTGCGCCAGTGTGGTCATGTGAGATTGTATTCAGGGACCCGGCTGAAATAAGCCCCTAGAATACCAGCAACTCCGGTGAGGAGATTGTGTGCATGCATGACCACTGACTGCTTTCTGTTGGGCAGTTAGCCTGTGCTCCTGTGAAGTCTAACAGGTGTTATGACCTGGTGGTTAGGACAATAATGGACCTGGTGGTTAAGAGCACACGGAATGGCCTGATAGTTACTAATAATATTGGACGAGCTCTGAGACGTGGAAACTCTGCTGACCGCAATCCCTAATCCTATCACACACACTAGAAATAGCCGTGGATTGCTCCTAACGCTCCCTATGCAACTCGTCACAGCATAAGGAACTAGCTAGCCCTAAAGATAGAAAAATAAAGCCTACCTTGCCTCAGAGAAATTCCCCAAAGGAAAAGGCAGCCCCCCACATACAATGACTGTGAGTAAAGAAGAAAATTACAAACACAGAGATTAAATAGATTTATCAAAGTGAGGCCCGACTTACTGAACAGACCAAGGATAGGAAAGGTAACTTTGCGGTCAGCACAAAAAACTACAAAAAGACCACGCAGAGGGCGCAAAAAGACCCACCGCACCAACTCACGGTGCGGAGGCGCTCCCTCTGCGTCCCAGAGCTTCCAGCAAGCAAGACAAAAATCAAAATAGCAAGCTGGACAGAAAAATAGCAAACAAGAGAAAAACAAGCAGGAACTTAGCTTCTGCTGGGAAGACAGGTCACAAGAACGATCCAGGAGTGAACTAGACCAATACTGGAACATTGACAGGTGGCCTGGAGCAATGATCTAAGTGGAGTTAAATAGAGCAGCCAGCTAACGAATTAACCTCGTCACCTGTGGAAGGAAACTCAGAAGCCGCAGCCCCACTCACAACCACCAGAGGAAGCCCATGGACAGAACCAGCCGAAGTACCATTCATGACCACAGGAGGGAGCTTGACAACAGAATTCACAATAGTACCCCCCCTTGAGGAGGGGTCACCGAACCCTCAACAGAGCCCCCAGACCGACTAGGACGAGCCAAATGAAAGGCACGAACCAGATCGGCAGCATGAACATCGGAGGCAAAGACCCAGGAATTATCTTCCTGACCATAACCTTTCCACTTGACCAGGTACTGGAGTTTCCGTCTCGAAATACGAGAATCCAAAATTTTCTCCACCACATACTCCAACTCCCCCTCAACCAACACCGGGGCAGGAGGATCAACGGATGGAACCACAGGCGCCACGTATCTCCGCAACAACGACCTATGGAATACATTATGGATGGCAAAAGAAGCTGGAAGGGTCAAACGAAACGACACAGGATTAAGAACCTCAGAAATCTTATATGGACCATTGAAACGAGGCTCAAACTTAGGAGAGGAAACCTTCATAGGAACATAACGAGACGAAAACCAAACTAAATCCCCAACACGAAGTCGGGGACCCAAACAGCGCCGGTGGTTAGCGAAACGTTGAGACTTCTCCTGGGACAATGTCAAATTGTCCACCACATGAGTCCAAATCTGCTGCAACCTATCCACCACAGTATCTACACCAGGACAGTCCGAAGACTCAACCTGCCCTGAAGAGAAACGAGGATGGAAACCAGAATTGCAGAAAAACGGCGAAACCAAGGTAGCCGAGCTGGCCCGATCATTAAGGGCGAACTCAGCCAAAGGCAAAAAGGACACCCAATCATCCTGATCAGCAGAAACAAAGCATCTCAGATATGTTTCCAAAGTTTGATTAGTTCGTTCGGTTTGGCCATTTGTCTGAGGATGGAAAGCCGAGGAAAAAGACAAATCAATGCCCATCCTAGCACAAAAAGCTCGCCAAAACCTCGAAACAAACTGGGAACCTCTGTCCGAAACGATGTTCTCCGGAATGCCATGTAAACGAACTACATGCTGGAAAAACAATGGCACCAAATCAGAGGAGGAAGGCAATTTAGACAAGGGTACCAAATGGACCATCTTAGAGAAGCGATCACAAACCACCCAAATGACCGACATCTTTTGAGAGACAGGGAGATACGAAATAAAATCCATAGAGATATGCGTCCAGGGCCTCTTCGGAACCGGCAAGGGCAAAAGCAACCCACTGGCACGAGAACAGCAGGGCTTAGCCCGAGCACAAGTCCCACAGGACTGCACAAAAGAACGCACATCCCGCGACAAAGACGGCCACCAAAAGGATCTAACCACCAAATTTCTGGTACCAAAGATTCCCGGATGACCAGCCAACACCGAACAATGAACCTCAGAGATAACTCTACTAGTCCATTTATCAGGGACAAACAGTTTCTCCACTGGGCAACAGTCAGGTCTATCAGCCTGAAATTTTTGCAGCATCCGCCGCAAATCAGGGGAGATGGCAGACAAAATTACCCCCTCTTTGAGAATACCCGCCGACTCAGGAACACCCGGAGAGGAGTCGGGCACAAAACTCCTTGACAGGGCATCAGCCTTCACATTCTTAGAGCCTGGAAGGTACGAAACCACAAAGTCAAAACGGGAGAAAAATAGCGACCAACGAGCCTGTCTAGGATTCAACCGCTTGGCAGACTCGAGATAAGTCAAATTCTTGTGATCCGTCAAGACCACCACGCGATGCTTGGCTCCTTCAAGCCAATGACGCCACTCCTCGAATGCCCACTTCATGGCCAACAACTCTCGATTGCCAACATCATAATTGCGCTCAGCAGGCGAAAACTTTCTAGAAAAGAAGGCACATGGTTTCATCACCGAGCCATCAGAACTTCTTTGCGACAAAACAGCCCCTGCTCCAATCTCAGAAGCATCAACCTCGACCTGAAACGGGAGCGAAACATCTGGCTGGCACAACACAGGGGCAGAAGAAAAACGACGCTTCAACTCCTGAAAAGCTTCCATAGCCGCAGAAGACCAATTGACCACATCAGCACCCTTCTTGGTCAAATCAGTCAACGGTTTAGCAACACTAGAAAAATTACTGATGAAGCGACGATAAAAATTAGCAAAGCCCAGGAACTTTTGCAGACTCTTCACAGATGTTGGTTGAGTCCAATCATAAATGGCCTGGACTTTAACAGGGTCCATCTCGATAGTAGAAAGGGAAAAAATGAAACCCAAAAATGAAACCTTCTGAACTCCAAAGAGACACTTAGACCCCTTCACAAACAAAGAATTCACACGAAGGACCTGGAACACCATTCTGACCTGCTTCACGTGAGACGCCCAATCATCCGAGAAGACCAAAATATCATCCAAATATACAATCAGGAATTTATCCAGGTACTCTCGGAAGATGTCATGCATAAAGGACTGAAATACTGATGGAGCATTGGAAAGCCCGAATGGCATAACCAGGTACTCAAAATGGCCCTCGGGCGTATTAAATGCTGTTTTCCATTCATCGCCCTGTTTAATATGCACAAGATTATACGCACCACGAAGCTCTATCTTGGTGAACCAACTAACCCCCTTAATCCGAGCAAATAAATCAGACAGCAGCGGCAAAGGGTACTGAAATTTGACTGTGATCTTATTAAGAAGGCGGTAATCAATACAAGGTCTCAAAGAACCATCCTTCTTGGCCACAAAAAAGAACCCTGCTCCCAATGGTGATGACGACGGGCGAATATGATCCTTCTCCAAGGATTCCTTTACATAACTCCGCATAGCGGCGTGCTCTGGCACAGATAAATTGAACAGTCGGCCCTTAGGAAACTTACTACCAGGAATCAAATTGATAGCACAATCGCAATCCCTATGAGGAGGTAGGGCCCTGGATTTGGGCTCATCAAATACATCCCGGTAATCCGACAAAAACTCCGGGACTTCAGAAGGGGTGGATGACGAAATAGACAAAAATGGAACATCACCATGTATCCCCTGACAACCCCAGCTGGACACAGACATAGATTTCCAATCCAATACTGGATTATGGACCTGTAGCCATGGCAACCCCAAAACGACCACATCATGCAGATTATGCAACACCAAAAAGCGAATATCCTCCTGATGTGCAGGAGCCATGCACATGGTCAATTGGGTCCAGTACTGAGGCTTATTCTTGGCAAAAGGTGTAGCATCAATTCCTCTCAATGGAATAGGATACTGCAAGGGCTCCAAGAAAAAACCACAGCGCCTAGCATACTCCAAATCCATCAAATTCAGGGCAGCGCCTGAATCCACAAATGCCATAACAGAATAGGATGACAAAGAGCAAATCAGAGTAACGGACAAAGGAAATTTAGACTGTACCGTACCAATGGTGGCAGACCTAGCGAACCGCTCAGTGCGCTTAGGACAATCGGAGATAGCATGAGTGGAATCACCACAGTAAAAACACAGCCCATTCCGACGTCTGTGTTCTTGCCGTTCAGCTCTGGTCAAAGTCCTATCACATTGCATAGGCTCAGGTCTATGCTCAGATAATACCGCCAAATGGTGCACAGCTTTACGCTCTCGCAAGCGTCGATCGATCTGAATGGCCAAAGACATAGACTCATTCAGACCAGCAGGCATGGGAAATCCCACCATGACATCCTTAAGGGCTTCTGAGAGACCCTTTCTGAAAATTGCTGCCAGGGCACATTCATTCCACTGAGTGAGTACAGACCACTTCCTAAACTTCTGACAATATATCTCTACCTCATCCTGACCCTGACACAGAGCCAGCAAGATTTTCTCTGCCTGATCCACTGAATTTGGTTCATCATAAAGCAATCCGAGCGCCAGAAAAAACGCATCAACATCACGCAATGCCGGATCTCCTGGCGCAAGGGAAAATGCCCAGTCTTGAGGGTCGCCACGTAACAAAGAAATAATGATTTTCACTTGTTGAACAGGGTCACCTGAGGAGCGAGGTTTCAAAGCAAGAAACAATTTACAATTATTTTTGAAATTCAGAAACTTAGATCTATCCCCAAAAAACAAATCAGGAATTGGAATCCTAGGCTCTAACATCGGATTCTGAACCACAAAATCTTGAATGTTTTGTACCCTTGCAGTGAGATTATCCATACAAGAGGACAGACCTTGAATGTCCATACCTACACCTGTATCCTGAACCACCCAGAGGTAAAGGGGAAAAGAGAGACAAAACACACTGCAAAGAAAAAAAAATAGTCTCAGAACTTCTCTTATCCCTCTATTGAGATGCATTAATACTTTGGGCCACCTGTACTGTTATGACCTGGTGGTTAGGACAATAATGGACCTGGTGGTTAAGAGATCACGGAATGACCTGATAGTTACTAATAATATTGGACGAGCTCTGAGACGTGGAAACTCTGCTGACCGCAATCCCTAATCCTATCACAGACACTAGAAATAGCCGTGGATTGCTCCTAACGCTCCCTATGCAACTCGTCACAGCCCATGGAACTAGCTAGCCCTAAAGATAGAAAAATAAAGCCTACCTTGCCTCAGAGAAATTCCCCAAAGGAAAAGGCAGCCCCCCACATATAATGACTGTGAGTAAAGAAGAAAATTACAAACACAGAGATGAAATAGATTTAGCAAAGTGAGGCCCGACTTACTGAACAGACCGAGGATAGGAAAGGTAACTTTGCGGTCAGCACAAAAAACTACAAAAAGACCACGCAGAGGGCGCAAAAAGACCCTCCGCACCGACTCACGGTGCGGAGGCGCTCCCTCTGCGTCCCAGAGCTTCCAGCAAGCAAGACAAAAATCAAAATAGCAAGCGGGACAGAAAAATAGCAAACAAGAGAAAAACAAGCAGGAACTTAGCTTCTGCTGGGAAGTCAGGTCACAAAAACGATCCAGGAGTGAACTAGACCAATACTGGAACATTGACAGGTGGCCTGGAGCAATGATCAAAGTGGAGTTAAATAGAGCAGCCAGATAACGAATTAACCTCGTCACCTGTGGAAGGAAACTCAGAAGCCGCAGCCCCACTCACAACCACCAGAGGAAGTCCATGGACAGAACCAGCCGAAGTACCATTCATGACCACAGGAGGGAGCTTGACAACAGAATTCACAACAAACAGGGCGCAGTGCTTTCCTTTCACGGCTATTCTGTGAAGTAACAGAGCTAGTCTATATCGCCAAATAGCGCCACCATTTACTAGCAGCAGGTTCTCCTGCACGGTGGACCCCGGGCTGGGAACGCATCAATAATAATAAACATCTATATTTACTCGGTGCGTTCCGCTAGCCCTAACATGGTGTATCTGTGGTGGAAAAATCGTAGCTTCGCAGGAATACGTAGCATAGTCATGTCTGCTAGCCTTGTTCTACTCTTTTTTTTTTCATAAATTCACAAAAAAAAAACAAAATGTATATAGTCTGTTATGTCAGGCTGAGGCCTGGTGTACCTGTGGTGGAAAAATTGTAGCTTCGCAGGCATACATAGCATAGTTCTGTCTGCTAGCCTTGTTCTACTCCTTTTTTTTTCCAAAATTCACAAAAAGCAAAAAAATTATTTATACAGCCTCTTATGTCAGACTGAGGCCTGGTGCATCTGTGGTGGAAAAATCGTAGCTTCGCAGGCATACTGATCACATATAATTTTTCTCCAAATAAATACATTTGTCTTGAGCTTTTGAAATAGTTCAGTAGCCCATTTAAAATGGGCAAGGCAAGGGACAGGGAAGTGGACGTGATGTTGATGGTGCATGCCGTGGCCAAGCTGAAAGTGGGCCACAACAAA
This sequence comes from Ranitomeya imitator, assembly GCF_032444005.1. Taxonomy (NCBI): domain Eukaryota; kingdom Metazoa; phylum Chordata; class Amphibia; order Anura; family Dendrobatidae; genus Ranitomeya; species Ranitomeya imitator. The sequence continues at coordinate 402,194,906 of NC_091284.1, forward strand.
GACCCACATCTTCTCGCTCGACCTTCCTGTCCCAGTTTCTAGAGGACCACAGCACACCACTATTGAAGCCAGAGCAGTATGAAATGGTTGTTGGTTGTATAGCGGATAATGCTTCCAGTCATTTAGCCAGCACCACCATGTCTTCCACACGTTCAAGTCTGAGTAGCTGTGAGTGTGGACCAGATATTCCTCACCCTGATCCTCCTTCCTCCCACCATGCCGAGTGTCCTGAGACAACTGAGTCCACACTTGGACACTCCAAAGAGCTGTTCAGTTTTCCCTTTAAAGTTTCCGGACTCTCGACCAGTCAACTTGAAGTGGGGCCAGATGAGATTGCATGTAGCGATGCCCAAAGCTTTGAACAGCCACAGTCACTCGAAGGCGATGGTGGGAAAGTGTCACAAGAGGTGGATGATGATGAGACACAATTGCCAGAAAGTCAGGAGGAGGAGCAGGGTGCCGATGTGAAAGACGAGGTGGTGGATGACATAGTGATTGACCCAACCTGGCAGCAGGACATGCATAGCGACGACAACTGCAGACATGGGGAATGAGGCATATCACCCCAACAGGTAGGAAGAAGCAGTGTGGTGGCCACAGACAGAAGGTGTGCATCCGTTCCCCGAAACACCAACATGAGTTAAGTTGCCATTCCAACTGTTAGATCTTCCCGAGTCTGGATATTTTTTAAAGACTCTGCCGATAACCCCAAAGACGCCATTTGCAGCACCTGCCATGCCCACATCAGGAGGGGTAGCAAAACTACCAGCCTGACCACCAACAGCATGATCAGGGACATGGCAGCAAAGCACCCGACTTTGTGGGCGAACCCAAGGCTTCAGGTACACTGTCTGCCGGTGACACCACTGCTTCTTACACTGTTTTGCATAGAAGCCAATCCCCAGTCCACCGTGCATGTAAAGATGCCTCTAGCTCTTCACCTGTTGTTGCCCACAGTCAAGCAGCACCATCATCAAGCCCATCCATGTCCTTGTCCCTGCACAGCCTTCAGTTGTCTATACCCCAGTCATTGAAAAGCAAGTGGAAATACCCAGCCAATGCCTCAAAGGCCCCAGTACTAAATTCTAACATTTCTCTTCTGCTTGCACTCGAAATGTTGCCTTTTACGCTCATTGAGATGGAAGCTTTCCACAACCTGATGGTGGCTGCCGTCCCAGGGTACTCAGTCACCACTATTTCTCCCAGTGTGCCGTACCGGCATTACACCAGCATGTGTCCCACAACATTACCCGTGCCCTCAACGATGCTGTTACTGGGAAAGTCCACTTAACCACGGGCACGTGGACAAGTGCTTGTGGGCAGGGACAGTGCATCTCACTGACAGCACACTGGGTTAACATAGTGGAAGGCGGGACCCAGTCAGAACTTAGGATGGAACACATCCTCCCCACGCCAAGGATTGCGCGCCCTACGTCAATCAGGGTTGCCCCCACAGTCTACAGCTCCTGCACCTGCACCTCCTCCTCTTCCTCCTCCTCCTCGTCAGCCTCAGTCTTTAAAATGAACACATCAGTCAGGAGTTGGAAGCACTGCAGCACTGCCTTAGCCAAGCGGCAACAGGTTGTGCTGAAGCTAATCTGCTTAGGGGACAAACCGCACAATGCTGAAGAGTTGTGGACAGCGCTGAAAGATCAGTCAGATATTTGGATGATACCGCTGAATCTACAGCCAGGCATGGTTGTGTGTGACAATGGCCAAACCTGGTGGCGGCTCTGAGGCAAGGTGATCTCACACATGTACAGTACCTTGCCTGGCCCATGTGTGGTTCAATGTTTTCTGAAAAGCTGTCCGGAGCTGCCGAAACTGCAAGTGAAAGTACACTGTATGCCTGCCCATTTTAAAAAGTCAGCTACAGCTTCAGCCGACCTTGCCGTGCTTCAGCAGCGTTTGCAGCTTCCGGCTCACTGGTGTGTGATGTGATGTCCCCACGGGCTGGAACTCTACACTGCATATGTTGGAAAGGATTTGTGAGTAGAAGAGGGCAGTTATTGACTACCAACATCAACAAGGCTGTCGATATTCAGTTCAGACTCCACACATAAGACCTCAGGAGTGTACATGGATGTCAGACATATATACCATCCTCCAAAACTTTGAGGACTGCGCCAAGATGGTGAGCGGCGATGACGCCATAATTAAAATCACCATCCCGCTTCTCTGCATTCTGAAAACCTCTCTGCTCACAATTAAAGAGGATGCATTGCAGCCAGAGCACGAAGACATGGAGCAAGGAACCATACAGGGGGATTACACTCAGCCCAGCTTCATATCTTCCCAACGTCGATTGATAGACAATGAGGAGGAGGAAAAACAGGAGCTACTTTCATGCGCTATAGATGGTACTACAAGCACAGCTTTCATACCGTCTGTTCAGCGACGATGGCCTGAGGACAGGGAGGATGAGGAGGAGGAGGACAGCATGGTCAGTTGTCCTGTTGTTAACAGTCTGGCATGCATGGCTGACTTTATGTTGCACTGCATTTCATATGACCCTCGGATTATCAAAATTTTGGGTGACACTCATTACTGGTTGGTAACCCTTCTAGGCCCATGCTACAAGGAGAACTTTCAATCTCTTCTGCCTGAGGCAGAGAGGCGTACTAAAATGTTTCAGTACCAGAGGACCCTTGTAGCGGAATTGCTTAAAAAATTCCCATGTGAGAATGCTGGCAGCAGACGTCAGAGTGTGTTGTACAACCAAGGAGTCCAAGCGAGAGAGACAGAAGTACAATCCAGCTCAGGCAGGGGAACAATGGCAAATTTCTGGGACAGTTTTCTCAGACCCTCCCATTGTGGTGGCACAGAAGCAAGGGGTGCTGTCACAAGAAGTGCAATGTTTGGGAAAATGCTGAGAGAGTACCTTGCAGATCGTACAAATGTCCTCCTGGATTCCTGTGTGCCTTTTAATTATTGGGTATCCAAGCTGGAGATGTGGCATGAACTGGCTGCTAGCTGTTGTGAATTCTGTGGTCGAGCTCCCTCCTGTGGTCATGAGTGGTACTTTGGCTGGTTCTGTCCATGAGCTTCCTTTGGTGGATGTGAGTGGGGCTGCGGCTTCTGAGTTTCCTTCCTCAAGTGATGAGGTTAAGTCGTTAGGTGCTGCTCTATTTAACTCCACCTAGTTCTTTGTTCCTGGCCTCCAGTCAATGTTCCAGTGTTGGTCTTGTTCTCTCCTGGATCGTTCTTGTGGCCTGTCTACCCTGCATAAGCTAAGTTTTGCTGGTGTTACTTTTGTTTGCTATATTTTCTGTCCAGCTTGCTATATTGGTTTTTCTTGCTTGCTGGAAGCTCTGAGACGCAGAGGGAGCACCTCCGTACCGTTAGTCGGTGCGGAGGGTCTTTTTTCGCCCTCTGTGTGGTTGTAGGTTTTTGTGCTGACTGCAAAGCTATCTTTCCTATCCTCGGTCTATTCAGTAAGTCGGGCCTCACTTTGCTAAAATCTATTTAATCTCTGTGTTTGTATTTTCATCTTTACTCACAGTCATTATATGTGGGGGGCTGCCTTTTCCTTTGGGGAATTTCTCTGAAGCAAGGTAGGCTTATCTTTATATCTTCAGGGCTAGTTAGTTTCTCAGGCTGTGCCCGAGGCGCCTAGGTCTGGTCAGGAGCGCTCCACGGCTACCTCTAGTGTGGTATTATAGGATTAGGGATTGCGGTCAGCAGAGTTCCCACGTCTCAGAGCTCGTCCTATGTTATTAGTAACTATCAGGTCACCTTGTGTGCTCTTAACCACTAGGTCCATTGTGGTTCTGAATCACCAGTTCATAACAGTACTGGAGGCCCAAAGTGCTAATGCTTCTCAATAGAGGGAAAAGAGAAGTTCTGAGACCATTTTTTTTTCTTTGCACTGTGTTTTGTCTTTCTTTTCCCCTTTACATCAGGGTGGTTCAGAACACAGGTGTAGACATGGACATTCAGGGTCTGTCCTCTTTGATGGATAATCTCGCTATAAGTGTACAGAACATTCAAGATTTAGTGGTTCAGAATCCTATGTTAGAACCTAAAATTCCTATTCCTGAGTTATTTTCTGGAGATAGAGCTAAGTTTCTGAATTTCAAAAATAATTGTAAACTATTTCTGGCTTTGAAACCCCGCTCCTCTGGTGACCCAGTTCAACAAGTAAAGATCATTATTTCTTTATTACGTGGTGACCCTCAAGACTGGGCATTTTCCCTTGCGCCAGGAGATCCTGCATTATGTGATACTGATGCGTTTTTTCTGGCGCTCGGGTTACTATATGATGAACCTAATTCAGTGGATCAGGCAGAGAAAATCTTGCTGGCTCTGTGTCAGGGTCAGGATGAGGTAGAGATATATTGTCAGAAGTTTAGGAAGTGGTCTGTGCTCACTCAATGGAATGAATGTGCTCTGGCAGCAATTTTCAGAAAGCGTCTCTCTGAAGCCCTTAAGGATGCTATGGTGGGATTTCCTATGCGTGCTGGTCTGAATGATTCTATGTCTTTGGCCATTCAGATCGATCAACGCTTACGTGAGCGTAAAACTGTGCACCATTTGGCGGTATTATCTGAGCATAAACCTGAGCCTATGCAATGTAATAGGACTTTGACCAGAGCTGAACGGCAAGAACACAGACATCGGAATGGGCTGTGTTTTTACTTTGGTGATTCCACTCATGCTATCTCCGATTGTCCTAAGCGCACTAAGCGGTTCGCTAGGTCTGCCACCATTGGTACGGTACAGTCGAAATTTCTTTTGTCCGTTACTTTGATCTGCTCTTTTTCATCCTATTCTGTCATGGCATTTGTGGATTCAGGCGCTGCCCTGAATTTGATGGACTTGGAGTTTGCTAGGCGCTGTGGGTTTTTCTTGGAGCCCTTGCAGCATCCTATTCCATTGAGAGGAATTGATGCTACGCCTTTGGCCAAGAATAAGCCTCAGTATTGGACCCAACTGACCATGTGCATGGCTCCTGCGCATCAGGAGGATATTCGCTTTTTGGTGTTACAGAATCTGCATGATGTGGTCGTGTTGGGGTTGCCATGGCTACAAGTCCATAACCCAGTATTAGATTGGAAATCAATGTCTGTGTCAAGCTGGGGTTGTCAGGGGGTACATGGTGATGTTCCATTTCTGTCTATTTCATCATCCACCCCTTCTGAGGTCCCAGAGTTCTTGTCAGATTACCGGGATGTATTTGATGAGCCCAAGTCCAATGCCCTACCTCCGCATAGGGATTGTGATTGTGCTATCGATTTGATTCCTGGTAGTAAGTTTCCTAAAGGTCGACTGTTTAATTTGTCTGTACCTGAGCACGCCGCTATGTGGAATTACGTAAAGGAATCCTTGGAGAAAGGTCATATTCGCCCGTCGTCGTCACCATTGGGGGCAGGGTTCTTTTTTGTGGCCAAGAAGGATGGTTCGTTGAGGCCTTGTATTGATTACCGCCTTCTAAATAAAATCACAGTCAAATTTCAGTACCCCTTGCCGCTGCTGTCTGATTTGTTTGCTCGGATTAAGGGGGCTAGTTGGTTCACCAAGATAGATCTTCGTGGTGCGTATAATCTTGTGCGTATAAAACAGGGCGATGAATGGAAAACAGCATATAATACGCCCGGGGCCATTTTGAGTACCTGGTTATGCCATTCGGGCTTTCCAATGCTCCATCAGTATTTCAGTCCTTTATGCATGACATCTTCCGAGAGTACCTGGATAAATTTCTGATTGTATACTTGGATGATATTTTGGTCTTATCGGATGATTGGGAGTCGCACGTGAAGCAGGTTAGAATGGTGTTCCAGGTCCTGCGTGCGAATTCTTTGTTTGTGAAGGGGTCAAAGTGTCTCTTTGGTGTTCAGAAGATTTCATTTTTGGGTTTCATTTTTTCCCCTTCTACTATCGAGATGGACCCTGTTAAAGTTCAGGCCATTTATGATTGGACTCAGCCGACATCTCTGAAGAGTCTGCAAAAGTTCCTGGGCTTTGCTAATTTTTATCGTCGCTTCATCAGTAATTTTTCTAGTATTGCTAAACCGTTGACTGATTTAACCAAGAAGGGTGCTGATGTGGTCAATTGGTCTTCTGCTGCTGTGGAAGCTTTTCAGGAGTTGAAGCGTCGTTTTTCTTCTGCCCCTGTGTTGTGCCAGCCAGATGTTTCGCTCCCGTTCCAGGTCGAGGTGGATGCTTCTGAAATTGGAGCAGGGGCTGTTTTGTCGCAAAGAAGTTCTGATGGCTCAGTGATGAAACCATGTGCCTTCTTTTCCAGGAAGTTTTCGCCTGCTGAGCGTAATTATGATGTTGGCAATCGAGAGTTGCCGGCCATGAAGTGGGCATTCGAGGAGTGGCGTCATTGGCTTGAAGGAGCTAAGCATCGCGTGGTGGTCTTGACTGATCACAAGAAACTGACTTATCTCGAGTCTGCCAAACGGTTGAATCCTAAACAGGCTCGTTGGTCGCTGTTTTTCTCCCGTTTTGACTTTGTGGTTTCGTACCTTCCGGGCTCTAAAAATGTGAAGGCGGATGCCCTGTCTAGGAGTTTTGTGCCCGACTCTCCGGGTTTGCCTGAGCCGGCGGGTATTCTCAAAGAGGGGGTAATTTTGTCTGCCATCTCCCCTGATTTGCGGCGAGTGCTGCAAAAATTTCAGGCTAATAGACCTGACCGTTGCCCAATTGAGAAACTGTTTGTCCCTGATAAATGGACGAGTAGAGTTATCTCTGAGGTTCATTGTTCGGTGTTGGCTGGTCATCCTGGAATCTTTGGTACCAGAGATTTGGTGGCTAGATCCTTTTGGTGGCCGTCTCTGTCGCAGGATGTGCGTTCATTTGTGCAGTCCTGTGGGATTTGTGCTCGGGCTAAGCCCTGCTGTTCTCGTGCCAGTGGGTTGCTTTTGCCCTTGCCGGTCCCGAAGAGGCCTTGGACACATATCTCTATGGATTTTATTTCGGATCTCCCCATCTCTCAAAAGATGTCGGTCATTTGGGTGGTTTGTGATCGCTTCTCTAAGATGGTCCATTTGGTACCCTTGTCTAAATTGCCCCCTCCTCTGATTTGGTGCCATTGTTTTTCCAGCATGTGGTTCGTTTACATGGCATTCCGGAGAACATCGTTTCGGACAGAGGTTCCCAGTTTGTTTCGAGGTTTTGGCGAGCCTTTTGTGCTAGGATGGGCATTGATTTGTCTTTTTCCTCGGCTTTCCATCCTCAGACAAATGGCCAAACTGAACGAACCAATCAGACCTTGGAAACATATCTGAGATGTTTTGTTTCTGCTGATCAGGATGATTGTGTGTCCTTTTTGCCTTTGGCTGAGTTCGCCCTTAATAATCGGGCCAGCTCGGCTACTTTGGTTTCGCCGTTTTTCTGCAATTCTGGTTTCCATCCTCGTTTCTCTTCAGGGCAGGTTGAGTCTTCGGACTGTCCTGGTGTGGATACTGTGGTGGATAGGTTGCAGCAGATTTGGACTCATGTAGTGGACAATTTGTCCCAGGAGAAGGCTCAACGTTTCGCTAACCGCAGGCGCTGTGTGGGTCCCCGACTTCGTGTTGGGATTTAGTTTGGTTGTCGTCTCGTTATATTCCTATGAAAGTTTCCTCTCCTAAGTTTAAGCCTCGTTTCAGTGGTCCGTATAGGATTTCTGAGGTTCTTAATCCTGTGTCTTTTCGTTTGACCCTTCCAGCTTCTTTTTCCATCCATAATGTATTCCATAGGTCATTGTTGCGGAGATACGTAGCACCTGTGGTTCCATCCGTTGATCCTCCTGCCCCGGTCTTGGTTGAGGGGGAGTTGGAGTATATAGTGGAGAAGATTTTGAATTCTCGTATTTCGAGACGGAAACTCAAATACCTAAGTGGTTAAGTGGAAGGGTTATGGTCAGGAAGATAATTCCTGGGTCTTTGCCTCTGATATTCATGCTGCCGATCTGGTTCGTGCCTTTCATTTGGCTCATCCTAGTTGGCTGGGGGGGGGGGTATTGTTGTGAATTCTGTGGTCGAGCTCCCTCCTGTGGTCATGAGTGGTACTTTAGCTGGTTCTGTCCATGAGCTTCCTTTGGTGGATGTGAGTGGGGCTGCGGCTTCTGAGTTTCCTTCCTCAGGTGATGAGGTTAAGTCGTCAGGTGCTGCTCTATTTAACTCCACCTAGTTCTTTGTTCCTGGCCTCCAGTCAATGTTCCAGTGTTGGTCTTGTTCTCTCCTGGATCGTTCTTGTGGCCTGTCTACCCTGCATAAGCTAAGTTTTGCTGGTGTTACTTTTGTTTGCTATTTTTTCTGTCCAGCTTGCTATATAGGTTTTTCTTGCTTGCTGGAAGCTCTGAGACGCAGAGGGAGCACCTCCGTACCGTTAGTCGGTGCGGAGGGTCTTTTTGCGCCCTCTGCGTGGTTGTTTGTAGGTTTTTGTGCTGACTGCAAAGCTATCTTTCCTATCCTTGGTCTATTCAGTATGTCGGGCCTCACTTTGCTAAAATCTATTTCATCTCTGTGTTTGTATTTTCATCTTTACTCACAGTCATTATATGTGGGGGGCTGCCTTTTCCTTTGGGGAATTTCTCTGAGGCAAGGTAGGCTTATCTTTCTATCTTCAGGGCTAGTTAGTTCCTCAGGCTGTGCCCGAGGCACCTAGGTCTGGTCAGGAGCGCTCCACGGCTACCTCTAGTGTGGTATTATAGGATTAGGGATTGCGGTCAGCAGAGTTCCCACGTCTCAGAGCTCATCCTATGTTATTAGTAACTATCAGGTCACCTTGTGTGCTCTTAACCACTAGGTCCATTGTGGTTCTGAATCACCAGTTCATAACAGCTAGCGTTCTGCCAGAGCGGGTTTTTACTGCTGCTGGTGGAATTATAACAGATAAGCGCATCCACCTGTCAACTGAAAATGCTGACCCTTATAAAAATGAACAAGGGCTAGATTGGGCAAGACTTCTGTACAGCACCAAGTGAAAACAGCGAAACATAACCTCTAATACATTTCCTTTTTTTGGGAAGGTGTATTCTCATGCACCTCTTCACAACCACACATGGGTATACGCTTCCAGATTTGGTCTGTTTGGTGTTATCGTCCTCCTTATCCTCATCCTCATCATCCACAACCAGTAGAACTCCAGGGTGAATGGATTCCGTGATGCAAAAGTCACTCATTTTTTTGTGCAAGGGTGTTTTAATGATGCCCGTTACTAATTGGAAACCAAAACAAATGTTACTCCCACAGGGGGAAATGTCATTAAAAAGAGATGTACGTCTATTCTTCCCATTTATTCTTATATTTTCCAGTTTCCTATCTCTGGACAGTCCTCTAATGAGGTAGTGTATACCTCTACAATAGAAAATTATTCAAAGACTTTTATATTATATTTTTATTTAGATCCCTGTCTCTGAGCTGTTGCTAGGGACAAACATATCTCGTTGGACACATTCTGGCTTCATATCTATGAACCTGTGTTCGCCCCTCCCTTTTGTTATTTTCTTTCATAGGTGGATTCACATGTTTTATTTATTTCTTTGATTTCAGTATGATTTATCTTATGTCTCCTCATTTTTCGCCACTAGATCACCAGGGTTCATATGTTCTGTGCTGCTACAGGCAGTCCAAATTTTGGCAAGGGTGTCTATGATGCCCATACAATATTTCTAAAAAATGTTCCCCCCATGGGCGAATATTGGTCAGCCCATGGCCTAGTTTTTACTGAGGCCTTCATCAATGTCTCCTCATTCTCTGCCACTAGAGCACCAGGTTTAACGTGTTCTGAACTGCTACACCAGTGCAATTTTTGTCAAGGGTGGCTATGATGCCCATAAAATATTTAAAAAAAATTGAACCCCAATGGGGAAATGTTTGGCAGCCCATGCAATTCGTGTATGGGCATTACAAGTCTAAGAGACCCGCTCCTTTACATTGGGCTTGGTTTTTCCTTAGGCCTTCATCAATGTTTCCTCATTCTCCACCACTAGATCACCAGGGTTAACAGGTTCTGTGCAGCTACAGCCAGTGCAATTTTTAGCACGGATGTCTATGATGCCCATAAAATATTTTTTTTTTAAAATTGAACCCCAATGAGGAAATGTTTGGCAGCCCATGCACTTCGTGTATGGGCATTACAAGTCTTTAAAGATCTGATCCTTTACATTGGGCCTAGTTTTTAATGAGGCCTTCATCAATGTTTCCTCATTCTCCACCACTAGATCACCAGGTTTAACGTATTCTGTGCTAATACACCAGTGCAATTTTGGGCAAAAGTGTCTATATGATGCTCGTTACCAATTTGAAACAAAAAGAAATGTTACTCCCCCTGGGGAAATTTCGTAAAAAAGAGATGTACGTATCTTATTCCCATTTATTCTTATATTTTCCATTTTTCATAGCTCTGGACAGTCCTCTAATGAGGTAGTGTATACCTCTGCAATAGAAAATTGTTTAAAGACTTTTATATTATATTTTTATTTATAGGCTTGTCTCTTGTCTAGCTGTTACTAGGGACAAACATATCTCATTGGACACATTCTGGCTTCATATTTATGAACCTGTGTTCGCCACCACCTTTTGTTATTTTCTTTCATAGGTGGATTTACATGTTTTATTTTTGTCTTTGATTTCAGTATGATTTATCTTATGTCTCCTCATTTTCCGCCACTAGCTCACCAGGGTTAACGTGTTCTGTGCTGCTACAGCCAGTCCAATTTTTGTGAAGGGTGTCTATGATGCCCAGAAAATATTTTTTTTAAATTTACCCACAATGTGGGAATGTTGGTCAGCCCATTCGTGTATGGGCATTACAAGTATAGGAGACCCGCTCCTTAACATTTGACCTAGTTTTTAATAAGGCCTTCATCAATAATTCCTCATTCTCCACCACTAGATCACCAGGTTTAATGTGCTCTGTGCTGATACACCAGTGCAATTTTGGGCAAAAGTATCTATATGATGCCCGTTACCAATTTGAAACAAAAAGAAATGTTACTCCCCCAGGGGGAAATTTTTCATAGCTCTGGACAGTCCTCTAATGAGGTAGTGTATACCTCTAGAATAGAAAATTATTCAAAGACATTTAGATTATATTTTTATTTATATCCCTGTCTGTGAGCTGTTGCTAGGTTCCAACATATCTCGTTGGACACATTTTGGCTTCATATCTATGAACCTGTGTTCGCCCCTCCCTTTTGTTATTTTCTTTCATAGGTGGAGTCACGTTTTATTTCTTTCTTTCATTTCAGTATGATTTATCTTATGTCTCCTCATTCTCCACCACTAGATCACCAGGGTTAACGGGTTTTGTGCTGCTATAGCAAGTCCAATTTTTACCAAGGGTGTCTATGATGCCCATAAAAGATTTTTTTAAAATGTACCCCCCATGGGGAAATGTTTGGGCAATTTTAGTACTCCAAATGTTTTATTTTAGTGTCATAGTCTACTTATGGACACAGTTTTGGTGGGCCAAAAAAAAAACAAGAACACATTTTGATCACTCTGTTATCGCCGTCAGACTCACAGTGTATCTATGGTGTCCAAATCCTTCCTATGCAGGCATACATTGCATTTTTTGGTCTGCTTGACTGCTACCCTTGGTGTATACAGTATTTTGTGGTTTTTAAAATTTAAAAAAATAAATCCCACTTATTGAAACAGTCTGTTATCTCATTTCAACTTACCGTAACTAAGTCTGTTATCTCAGTCACACGTCTGGTCTATCAGTGGTCTTCAAATCTTGTATTTTCAGCCATGCATTCCAGTTTTTAATCTGATACCCTTGGTGTATACAGTATTTTGCTCTTTGAAAGTTTTTAAAAATACAGGCCACATATTGAAACAGGCTGTTATCTCCGTCTGACGGCCATTTTATTTGTGGTCTAAAAATAGTTTTTTTTCATGCTTACATTCCAATTTTTGGTCTGTCTAATACCCTAGGTCTATACACTATCATGGTTAAAACAATTTTTTTTACAGTGTGGTAGTTCCGTGACACGCCTCATCTATCTGTGGGTGTGCTACAAAGTATGCTTTTGAGGCTTCCATTCTCCTTTTTTTTTTACTGTGTGTTACCCTAGCTCAAAACAGTAAACACTATTTTGTCATGATTTTTTTTTTATTTACCCCCCATGGGGTAATGTTGGTCAGTCAGTTTTGTTTAGGAGGCCCTCCTCTATGCTTCTTCCAAGGGTAGATTGGGGTGTGTGCAAATTTGGGTCATGGTGGCCCTTGCATTGAATGCATAAGGAACCTGTATGGCAGGACCAACTGAAGACTGAAGTGGGTTTTCCTGTGGCCATCCAGTATCTGGGTTCAAAGGCTTATTGGGGTGCATATGACTTGATAGCAGGGCAGGACTTGCATTCAATGAAACATTTGTTCAGGAGGCCCTCCTGTACCTCTCATGAAAGGGGTATTGAGTTGCGTTGTAATTCTTGGCAGCCCAACCACTCACTGCATAGGTAATAACAGCATAGGAGACCCACTGTTTAATAATGACCCTTTAAGAATATTAATGCCGCCTGATGCCACTCTAAAAATAGGCTTTGTGACTTTAAGAGTCCCTCCTTCATAAACGAAACAAGATGTGTCTCCTTGTGTGTCACACACCACATGGCCAGCTAGGGTTGTTAAATGTTACAATGACATTTCTAAGTGAATCCATTTGTATTGGTTGAAAGCAATGTTAAAGTTGAAAAACGCATCAAAAACGCTGCGTGTGAACATAGCCCAAGTGGTGGAGGAACATTTTGGTTTGAGAGTTAATTATTTTGCCGCTCCTGTGATAATCAGCTGATACCCGGCCCCGGACACGTGGGGAGCGCAGCTGATCGCCTATGACATACTATCCCATCCATGGAAATTATGTCCCAGGTCACATGGACAGGATAGTACGTCCAATGGCAGAAAGGCGTTAAAGCCAGAAAGTTGCCATTTGAAATTACTTTAGTTTTGTGCTAAATCAATATATTATAATTATTATATTATTGATAATTGTATTAATATTTATTGCATGACTTAATATTGAGCAGAATTAAGTATGCTGACATCCCCTATATATTGTTTAAACCCCAATACAGCCACTTCTGTATGTAGTATGAGTCCCCCACAGCTCCTTATATACTGTAAGAACCCCCACACAGCCTCCCTATATAAACTGTATGAGGCCCCCACAGCCTTCCTATATATAATGCATGAGCCACACACAGCCTCTCTATATATACTGCATTAGCCACACAGCCTCCCTATATACTGCATGAGCCCCACACAGCCTCCCTATATATACTGCATGAGCCCCACACAGCCTCCCTATACACTGCATGAGCCCCACACAGACTCCCCATATACTGCATGAGCCCCACATAGCCTCCCTATCTATTGCATGAACCCTACACAACCTCCTTATATACTGCATGAGCCCCACACAACCTCCCTATATACTGCATAAGACCCACCCAGCCTCCCTATATACTGCATGAGCCCAAAACAGTCTCTCTATATACTGCATGAGCCCAAAACAGTCTCTCTATATACTACATGAGCCCCACAACTGCCTGAGCCCCACACAGCCACCCTATATACTACAAGAGCCCCACACAGCCTCCCTATATACTGCATAAGACCCACACAGCCACCCTATATACTGCATGAGCCCCACACAGCCACTCTATATACTGCATGAGCACATCCCCACGTGCAGCATGACATTCCCATAGCCTCCCCATGTGCAGCAGGACACTCCCATAGCCTCCCCATGTGTAGCACGTCACCCCCCATAGCCTCTCCATATGCAGCTTGATATCCCCATAGCCTACCCATGTACAGCATGACACTCCATAGCCTCCCCATGTGCAGCATGACACCCCCATAGCATCCCCATCTGCAGCATGATACGCAATAGGCTTCCCATGCCCACCTGGACATCCCATACACGTGAAAAAAATAACACCGCATACTCAACTGCTCCTGTCTCAGTGTCTCCGGTGCGCTGACTTCACAGTACATGGAGCGCCCCCAGATGCAGGGCCGCGGGTTACTCAGTACCGGTCCTCTCTGTCTCAGTTTTTGGGTTGTCACCGTGGCTGGACCCGGTCCGTGACCCTGCTAAGGGGCGTCCAATAAAAGGGATGATGAAAGTCAGCTTTCGCGACGCCACCTGTGGTATTCGGTCAGGGTGACCGACGCTGCTTGGGGTCCACTGGAGTGGTGTTATGGCAGCTAGATGGTATGCCTTCCCACAGGTGAAGTATGTCCCCAGGGCTTCCCGGTAGTGTAGGTGGTAATGGTGTGAGGCACAGTCAATAACGAGGACACAAGTTTGCAGTCTCTTTACCTTTTACTGAAGGCTTCAGGATCCTCAATCCAGAGCACTGTTAACAGGGCTGTCTGAGACCGGCCGGACCGAAGGCACATCCAGAGTTCCCTTTGCAGGTGGAAATCAGTGCCTACCAACTAGCGCCTGTGTGTTGTATTTCTTCCCTGCTGAGTATTCGGGATAGTCCTCACAACTTCTGTTCTCGTTCTTTCTAGTTCTTTTCTCTCTCCGTCCCCCAGGTTTGTTATGGCTAGGACGCACCCGTTTGACGGGAAGGCTCGGAGCTATTCTAGGACCCTAGAGACGCCCCTCTCCACGGTTGTCCCCTATGTCTGCTTAGGTGATGTATGGTAGACAGCCAACCTATAATTAACTGTCCTGCGGTATTTGAAGTAAGGCATAGAGTCAGTTACTTCCTCGGTGTTCCGGTCACCGGCTACGCGCCTCCGTAGGATGTTGCCGTTCTCGGGGCACGACTCCTACTGGCTCTCCTTTGTGCTTGATCTCATTTCTCACTTTCCACAATATCCTTCTCTTCGTGTCCTTTCTAAGGATACCGACACAAGGTAGTGCAGGCACGGTTCCGTAACGTTCTGCCTTGTCGCTAGGTACCTGCCAAGTTTCCACGCCTGACAGGGACCCCTGTGAATCTTCCCCGCAACACCCCCTGCCACGGGATGTTGCCTGGACAAAACCCAGTCAGCTTCTGACTAACTTCCTATCCAATGCCTAGTTTTACCAGTGTGAGGAGTGGCCTACTAAATAGAACCTTTTGCTCCCCCTAGTGGCCGGAGTATGAAGTGTACTGTGTGCTGGTGATACCTGGTCAGGTGAACTCCTTTAGTGCCATCAGACGTACCATCACTACCCTTAGTGGCAGAGCGACACTATTGCAACAACCAGGTCTATGGGGCGCTGCACTCACAGTTGATGCGATGAAATGACTTAATCGCATCATGTATTTCACATACTGATCGGTGGAACAGTGTGCCGGACTGAGACAGCCAGGGGGTTGGATGTGGCCTGTGGGCAACACTTTGCCCAGGTCTGATATAGACTGTTCACCACTGACAGAACCCCATGCTTAGTAAGTGTTTTTTCTGCGCAGTTAACCTGAAAGCCGAAGGAGTCCTTCAACAATTTCCATCTCAAGCCCAGACTTCTCTGTACTGGTGGATTGTCTGACCCTAGTCTCTGAACTCTGCAGCATGATCATTGGGGTGTAAAGCCTTCCTGAACTCTGATTTGCTGTCTGAGGCAGTCCTACATAGGCCGTATGTAGCAATTGCAGGAGAAGGACTGTTTTCGAACACATGCACCTTCATGTGGTATTCAACCATTTCCTGGATAGTGTTGTTGTCTTGGTGCCATAGAAACTTGAGATAATTTCTGTTATCTTGTCACATGATAAAACAGTGGAACATTTGCTCAATGTCAGCAGTAATAGTGACTGGCTATTTTCTAAAGCTCATGAGCACTCCTACTAGGTTATTAGAGGTTGGGACCCTCAAGGAAAGCGCCATTCAGAGATACACCATGATGCTTGGTGCTTGAATCGAACACCACTCTGATTTGTTTAAGCTTTCTTGGATGATATACACCAATGGAAGGGAAATACTAGCATTTGTCATTCTATTTCAGAGCTTTTTTTTGGAGCTGGTTCTGCGTGGTCATTTCAAAATGTCTTGTCCATAAAGGCTACAAAATGGTCCTTCATTTCAGACTTGTTTCTTAATGTACTCTGCAGTGAAATGAACCTGGATAAAGCCTATTCTTGGTAGTTAGGAAGCTTGGCTATTTCAGCCTTGAAGGGTAAGAGAGCAACCCAGCAGTCAGATTCGTTCTTGAAGAATCCACTGTTGATTATTTTAATATACTCCGTCTTCTATGGATAACGCCATTTTTTTGTCATCTTGTGTTGTGCGAAACAGGAATTAGGAATGGTGTTGGGCTTTTGGATAAGGTTGGAGAACATTTGTTTCACTTCACAGTGATGAGGGCATAGCTTAAACTGAGTCGTGCAACCATTGTGACTCTTATCCAAACCTACATCGCCCACGTTTACCCAGCCTAGATCAAGTATTTAGGCATATGAAGCGCATCATCTGGGCTGTTGCATTGATGACGCACCTTGTGGACCTTCAGAATGTTCCTCCAGTGTAGGATTAGAATATCAACATTCGTGTCCAGAGGAGGAATTTTGTTAGTTAGGTGCCTCAAGTGGGGAAGACAAAGCGCAGCTTCTGGAATGGGAATTTGTTCCCTGTTATCAGGTATCTGATCACATTCAATTAGGATTTGCAGGGGTATGTGCATGTTCCCCTTGATTGAAGAGACAATGTACCCAGAGGCTCTCCTGCCAAAAGTCTCAATACATCCCGAGCAGATGTTGAGGGTTTACGGAGCTGCTTGTTCCAATGTTGGCATACATTCTGGAGGCCTTGTTGTGTTGTCGTTTCAGATATACCTTGACCAGATATACCTTGGCACAGCATTTAGGACCAGTTCGTTCTCAACATACTTCAATACATGATTAGGAAACAGCGGTTGCAGATGAATCAGGAGTTTGTGACTCCCTGCCATGCTTCTGAGCAGGGATGGATGCTACAGAAGGTTGTGGATTGTGTGGAGCTGGTGTGGGATGCATAGACGTAATGTGTTTGTCACTACTGCATTCAGTGCACATAATAGCAGCCTTACAATCCCTACCAATGTGGTTTGAGGAGGCGCAACACTTATAACATATTCCAAGCTCCTTGAGAGTATCTCTATGCTCCTGCAAAGTCTTTGCCCTGAGTCCACGACATTCCTTAGATGGGTGAGGCCTTTTGTGGATAGGGCACATACAGTTGCTTTAGGAGCAAAAGCATGTGGTTTAGTGAAGGAGGGTGCAGTAAGTGGAACGTCAGTCTCTCTCACATGTACTGTGTTCCTTAAATCTTTATGTTTGATGGTAATGTTATCATACAATGCAGATGATGATGATGATGATGTTGGTGGAGTAGGTTCAGTGAAGTCACAGCTGGGCTCATTCTTCCAAGCTTGATCACTGAAAAACCTGGAAAAATGCAAAAAGGAAGGAAATGACACGTCATGCTCTCTTTTGTACCTTTTGCCGTGGTCTCGCCATTTTTTCTGCATGCTTTATGGCAACTTGGACACTAATTGATTCACGCCAAGAGCAGAGTCAAGGTAACTCAGTCCTGAAAAACATAGGTCTAATTTTGCCAATTCTCTTTCTTTTAGCAGGTCTCTTAGATCTTTAATATTCCGGTTGTCTTTGTAAATTATTTTATAATTATGGGCCTAACCAGTTAACAAGCACATCCAGTTGTTCCTTGGCGGTGAAGTTAAGGTCTTGGATTACCGTTTGAAAGGTCAACTTCCAGGCTGTATAGTTCTCGGCATGATCATTAAACTTTGAGAGAGTGATGTTTATTAACTCCCTGGAATCATGTATCTAGCAAAGTCAGACCTGTCCAGTCTCCCTGTCATAATTGCAGGATTAACTTATGGTATCCCTGGGGAATGTAAGTTCTCTGGCTTATATGACTGCAACGTATCAGGACAAAATGATGCGGCATGAGTGTTAAGCTGCGGTTTAGTCTCTATATGGTCTGCTGGTTGTGGCCTAAATTGTGGATTAGTGTTGGAAGTTAACTTATCAGTGGTAGGCGGCGACATTCCTTGCCTTGCGGGTGCATCCGTGTGGTAGATTGAAACTGGCACTGTACAGATGGATGGTAAATGTATGAGAACATAGTCAGTAGTGTGATCAGCTGGGTCTTTGATTTCTCCTGGAATAAGGCAGTCCATATCAGTGTCTTGGCTTAGTGCTTTCTTAAGGACTTTATGCTTAGGCTAAGTTTACATTAGCATATCTGTGCGCAGCATATCATCTGCATGCGCAAATGCATGCCAAAACGCATTTAAATGCATGCTTATGCTGCATTTTTTATCTGCATCAGCTTACGCATGATGCAAAAAACATTGCGTGTGCATGCGTTTGTATGCATTTTTGACTGCGTTTGCATTGCTTATGCGCATGTGTTCGATATTTCCAGGAGTGCGTGTCTTAATGGGCATGTCTCAATCAGTGCCTGGACATGCGCCGTCCGAAGTACGCAAGCGCAACGAACGCATTCGTACGCATGTCCTTACGTACCAATATGTTCCCATAGACAGTAATGTGTTGTTTATACGCATTCATCCACATGCGTATGCCTGTGTAAGCAGGTTGCGGGATGCAGTGACGGACAGGAGGCAGATCAAGGGTTAACAGGCTTTAATAAACAAGGTTTTTACTCCACGCAGAATAGGGAAAACGTGAGGTAAAATATAGGCAGAATAGGGAAAACGCGAGGTAAAATGTACATTGGAGAGTCCAAGAATAAGAATGACGGCTCTGGTAAAACAGTTCCTGTGACAAAGTTGTGTCAGAAGCTCCACAGACTATAACTTCTGCTGAGGACTCAATGGCGCCGACAACAGCTGGCACGGTGTCTTTACTAATGGGGTTCAGCAAACAACAATACCCCGTCTTCTGGTGACAGTGGTCGGTCTCGGTACCTTCCACTGCCCCTAGTCTATATACTGTAGTGGCTACTTAATGGTGAGGGCCACACAGGGCCGGACTGGGACTAAAATTCAGCCCTGGCATTTGAATTTACACATGCCCACTTGTCACATGGTGACTGTATAATATCTTTGTACACTTGTAGGCAGGGCTGGTTTTAGGCAAAGTGGGGCCCTAGGCAAAGTTTAAAATGGGGCCCCAAATGATAACATATTGCACATCACACAAAAGCATTTCGGTTGTATTTACAAGCGCTGATCTCAGGCCGCTAAATGAGTTTGATCGACAATACTGAAGTTGTTCAACGCTTGTTTCCCGGCCTCTTTCCACCAGCTGAGGAATAATGATGGGACAGAACGATCACTAATAGATCACTAACAGATCACCATACAGTATCATGTTATCAGCAGCACATCTACAGTTTACACCGGTGATGTGCTGCTGAGAACAATGATTTTTGTTCCAGCAAAAACAATCTGAATATGCAGCATTTTACTTGTTTAGTAAAATACACCCCATAGTCCTCCATATATTATAATGTGCACCACAGTCCTCCATATAGTATAATACACTCCCTTTAGTCCTCCATATATTAAAATACACTTATCAGTCCTCCATATAGCATAATACACTCCTCATAGTGCTCCATATAGTATAATGCAGTAACATAGTAACATAGTAACATAGTTAGTAAGGCCGAAAAAATACATTTGTCCATCCAGTTCAGCCTATATTCCATCATAATAAATACCCAGATCTACGTCCTTCTACAGAACCTAATAATTGTATGATACAATATTGTTCTGCTCCAGGAAGACATCCAGGCCTCTCTTGAACCCCTCGACTGAGTTCGCCATCACCACCTCCTCAGGCAAGCAATTCCAGATTCTCACTGCCCTAACAGTAAAGAATCCTCTTCTATGTTGGTGGAAAAACCTTCTCTCCTCCAGACGCAAGAATGCAGTAATGTAGTACAATTCACTTCCCATAGTATAATGCACCCTATAGTCCTTCATATAGTATAACGTATTCCCCTTAGTCCTCAATACAGTATAATGCAGCCCACATATAGTATAATGCAGCCACCCCAGAGTATAATGCAGCAACCCCAGAGTATAATGCAGCCACCTCATAGAACATAATGCAGCCCCTCTCATAGATTACTGCAGCCCCCTCATAGAGTATGATGCAATCACCCCTCAAAGAATATAAATATAATACAGCCCCCATAGAATATAAAGTAGCCCTGAAAAGAATATAATACAGCCCACCTCCACACGGAATATAATGCAGTCCCATCAAAGAGTATGATGCAATCATCCCTCATAAAATCTAATACAGCCCCCCATAGAATATAATACAGCCCACCTCCCCATAATATATAATGTAGCCCCCATAGAACATAATGCAGCCCCCCATAGTATATAACACAGCCTCCCCCATAGAATATAATATGCCCCCACAATAGTATATAACACAGCCACATAGTATATAACACGGCCTCCGCATAGAGTATAATATACCCCCCATAGTATATAGCAAAGCCCGCATAGTATACAGTATAGCACAAACAGCATAGTATATAGCAAAGCCCGCATAGTATATAGCACAACCCGCATAGTATATAGCAAAGCCCGCATAGTATATAGCACAACCCACATAGTATATAGCACAACCCGCATAGTATATAGCACAGCCCACATAGCATATAGCACAACTCGCATAGCATATAGCACAACCTGTATAGTAGATAACACAGCCCACGTAGTAGTATACAGCACAGCCCACACAGTAGTATACAGCACAGCCCACACAGTAGTATACAGCACAGCCCACACAGTAGTATACAGCACAGCCCATACAGTAGTATACAGCACAGCCCACACAGTAGTATATAGCACAGCCCATACAGTAGTATACAGCACTGCCCACACAGTAGTATACAGCACAGCCAACACAGTAGTATACAGTACTGCCCACACAGTAGTATACAGCACAGCCCACTCAGTAGTATACAGCACTGCCCACACAGTAGTATATAGCACAGCCCATACAGTAGTATACAGCACTGCCCACACAGTAGTATACAGCACAGCCAACACAGTAGTATACAGTACTGCCCACACAGTAGTATACAGCACAGCCCACTCAGTAGTATACAGCACTGCCCACACAGTAGTGTAAAGCACTGCCCACACAGTAGTATACAGCACAGCCCACACAGTAGTATATAACACAGCCCACATAGTAGTATACAGCACAGCCCACATAGTAGTATATAGCACTGCCCACATAGTAGTATATAGCACTGCCCACACAGTAGTATACAGCACAGCCAACACAGTAGTATATAGTACTACCCACACAGTAGTATACAGCACAGCCCACTCAGTAGTATACAGCACTGCCCACACAGTAGTGTAAAGCACTGCCCACACAGTAGTATACAGCACTGCCCACACAGTAGTATACAGCGCAGCCCACACAGTAGTATACAGCACAGCCCACACAGTAGTATATAGCACAGCCCACACAGTAGTATACAGCACAGCCCACACAGTAGTATATAGCACAGCCCACACAGTAGTATACAGCACAGCCCACATAGTAGTATATAGCACTGCCCACATAGTAGTATATAGCACATCCCACACAGTAGTATATAGCACAGCCCACATAGTAGTACACAGCACAGCCCACATAGTAGTATATAGCACAGCCCATATAGTAGTATATAGCACTGCCCGCACAGTAGTATATAGCACTGCCCGCACAGTAGTATATAGCACAGCCCACATAGTAGTATACAGCACAGCCCCCACAGTAGTATATAGCACAGCCCACATAGTAGTATACAGCACAGCCCACACAGTAGTATATAGCACAGTCCACATAGTAGTATACAGCAGAGCCCGCATCTCTCCTCCCCCCGAGAATGGCCCCACAATCCAGTAAAAAAAACAAAAAAACACACTCCTCACCTCTCCTCATGCCCGTGTTGCTCCCTGATCCTGTCTCGACGGCTGCCGCTGCACTGCCTGGGACACAATGAGTACGTGTGCACCCGCAGTGTCAGAGGCAGAGTTGGGAAAGATGGGAGAGGGAGCGTCAGCAGATGCTCTCTCCTCCATCATTGCATTCAACTGGACCGGCATCATAGACGCCGTATAGTTGAATGCGGTGGCGGTGCTTGGGGGGGAGTCGGTGTTCAGCAGCCCAGTACTGGCACTGGCCCTTTTGGCATTTGCCAGAACTGCCCGATGGCCAGTCCGGCCCTGGGGCCACAGTCCTGTATGCGCCCAGCGCAGCTCGCAGAATCGTACAGCCAATGAGTGGGTCCAAGATCACTGATGAAAACTGTGAGAGATCCATCAGATAGTGAAAGAACGTGTAAGGGAACATCCACAACGAGATCAAGAACCGATGCTCGGGGATGAGTTCCAGGTGGGTGACAGGATGCTAGTGCGGGTTACACATCCAGAAGGGAAGTTGAGTGACAGGTGGGAGGATACGCCTTACACAGTAGTGGTGTTCCCAGGGAGACGTGTGTACACGGTGGTCCCTGAGGGGTGTATCGAACCTCGTCGCACGATGCATCGGAATTGGCTAAAGTGGTGTATATCTGACGCACCTGTCTGTTCCTCTGAGTCATCCGATCCAACGATGGTGCAACCGAGCGATGTTGAGTGTTACTGTTGGGATGACTGTGATGGCGACCTCCCAGAAATGCAGAGTTGGACAGTGCAAACTCCAGATATGCCCACTGATGTTACTGTTCCACCAGATACGACAAATGTTTAGTTGAACATGACAGGTACTGGCTTACGGAGATCAGAGAGGAGCACAGCCGGAATTCCTCTGATACTATATAATCCTGACGAGTATGTGTTGCGTGTGAGTTGTGAGAAGCCATTTGTCGGGACGCCAAATTGAAAGTGGGGTGGAGTGTAATATGGTGATGTTTTTTCTATCATAAACAGTGTTGATGCAGTAACTGGGTTCAGCCACGGGAGGTCACCCTTGAGTAATAGACAGGATAATTACAATGTTGTTGCAGTAATTTTGTTCAGCCACCGGAGGTCAACCTTGAGTTGCAGACAAGAAGATTCTGGAAA
Organism: Ranitomeya imitator; assembly: GCF_032444005.1. Classification (NCBI taxonomy): domain Eukaryota; kingdom Metazoa; phylum Chordata; class Amphibia; order Anura; family Dendrobatidae; genus Ranitomeya; species Ranitomeya imitator. The sequence goes on from NC_091284.1 coordinate 402,217,847, forward strand.
CAGGACAGTTACCTCAGAGAGAAGAAGCAGCGTGGTGATGGAGAGTGGGGAATCCAGATCTTGAGGCGTTCCTGTGATTTCAAGAAAGCTATTCTTGTGACCTTAGCCCTATGCCTCCCATTCTGTAAATGCTTTTTTCATTTTTATTTCCCAGATGTAGTACTTTGCATTTTTCCTTGTTAAAAATCATTCTGTTAGTTGCTGCCCACTGATCCAGTTTATTTATATCTTTTTGAATCCTCTCTCTCTCTCTTCTTTAGCATTAGCTATACTTCCTAGCTTTCTGTCATCAGTGAATTTAATTACTGTAGTGCACCCTCAATTTCTTCATCTAAATCATTGATAAAGATGTTGAACATTACAGGGCCCAGGACAGAATCCTGTGATACCCCACTTGAGACATTCTTCCAACCGGATGTGCAGCCATTTACGACCACTCTTTGGGTCCGATCTCTAAGCCAGTTATGAATCCACCTAACAGTTGCCTTGTCCATTCCATACTTACCGTATATACTAGAGTATAAGCTGACCCCCCTAATTTTGCAACAAAAAACTGGGAAAACTTATTGACTCAAGTATAAGTCTAGGGTCGAAAATGCAGCAGCTACCGGTAAATGTCAAAAATAAAAATAGATACCAATAAGAGTAAAATTAATTGAAACATCAGTAGGTTAAGTGTTTTTGAATATCCATATTGAATCAGGAGCCCCATATAATACTCCATACAGCTCATGATGGGCCCCATAAGATGCTCCATACAAAATAGGCCCCATATAATGCTCCATACAGTTCATTATGGCCCTATAAGATGCTCCATACAAAATAGGCCCCATATAATGCTCCATACAGTTCATTATGGCCCCATAAGATGCTCCATATACAAATATGCCCCATATAATGCTCCATGCAGTTCTTTATGGCCCCATAAGATGCCCCATATAATGCTCCATTCAGTTCTTTATGGCCCCATAGATGCTCCATATAATGCCCAATGCAGTTCTTTATGGCCCCATAGATGCCCCATATAATGCTTTATGCAGTTATGTCCCCATAGATGCTCCATATAATGCTCCATGCAGTTATGGCCCCATAGATGTTCCATGCAGTTCTTTATGGCCCCATATAATGTTCCATGCAGTTCTTTATGGCCCCATATAATGCTCCATGCAGTTATGGCCCCATAGATGCTCCATATAATGCTCCATGCAGTTCTTTATGGCCCCATATAATGCCCCATATAATGCTCCATGCAGTTATGGCCCCATAGATGCTCCATATAATGCTCCATGCAGTTCTTTATGGCCCCATATAATGCCCCATATAATGCTCCATGCAGTTATAGCCCCATAGATGCTCCATATAATGCTCCATGCAGTTCTTTATGGCCCCATATAATGCCCCATATAATGCTCCATGCAGTTATGGCCCCATAGATGCTCCATATAATGCTCCTTGCAGTTCTTTATAGCCCCATATAATGCTCCATGCAGTTCTTTATGGCACCATATAATGCCCCATATAATGCTCCATGCAGTTATGGCCCCATAAATGCTCCATGCAGTTCTTTATGGCCCCATATAATGCCCCATATAATGCACCATGCAGTTATGGCCCCATAGATGTCCCATATAATGCACCATCCAGTTCTTTATGGCCCCATAGATGCTCCCTATAGCCACATGTAATGCTGCTGCTGCACTAAAAAAAATGACATACTCACCTCGTAGCTGCCCGCTGCTCCTCAGCGTCCCGTCTCTCCGCACTTACTGTTCAGGCAGAGGGCGGCGCGCGCACTTATACGTCATCGCGCCCTCTGACCTGAACAGTCAATGCAGAAGATGCGGAAGACGAGGCGGCGGTGGAACACGGAAAGGTGAATATGAAATACTCACCTGCTCCCAGCACTCCTGACGCGGTCCCCGCATGTCCCACATCTCCGGGAGCGGCAGCTTCTTCCTGTAGTGAGCGGTCACGTGGCACCGCTCATTTCAGTAATTAATATGCGGCTCCACCCCTATGGGAGTGGAGTCTATATTCATAACTTTAATGAGCGGTACCAGTGACCGCTGAACAGGGGAAGAAGCTGCCGTGCTCGAAGACCGTGGGACATGCGGGGACCGCGTCAGGAGCGCCGGGAGCAGGTGAGTATTTGACAGGCGTCGCTCCCCCTCACCCGCTGACCCCCCCACCTTCCATGACTCGAGTATAAGCCGAGAGGGGCACTTTCAGCCCATTTTTTTGGGCTGAAAATCTCAGCTTATACTCGAGTATATACAGTAGTCATTTTTTCAATAAGGATGGTGTGAGGTACTTTGTCAAATGCTTTGCTGAAGTCAAGACATACTATATCTACAGCATTTCCCTGATCCACCCAGTCAGTCATTCTGTCATAGAAGGAAAATTAAGTTAGTCTGACATGACTTATTAGTTACAAACCCATGCTGACTCTGGTTAATCACTTCATTCTTATCCAGGTACTTACATACATCTTATTTAATAATTTGTTCAAAGATCTTTCCTGGTATGGAAGTCAGGCTTACCGGCCTATGGTTCCCTGGGTCCACCTTCTTCCCCTTTTTGAAGATAGGAATGACATTTGCTCTTCTACAGTCTTCTTAGACTTCTCCTGTTCTCCAAGAATTTCAAAGATTATGGAGAGTGGTTCAAAATTTTTTTCTGCTATCTCCTTCAGTACTCTGGGGTGTAATTCATCTGGACCTGGAGACTTGAATTCATTTATGTTAGCTAAGTGCTTCCTCACCATCTTTCTGTTTATAGATATCCTGGATTCTTCTATTCCTTTAATAGGACAGTGAAGATCAGCTAATGTTGCATTTCCTTTCTGAGAGAAAACAGATGCAAAATAGGAATTTAAAAGTTCAGCCTTCTCAACATCCTTTCTTACCATTTCATCATTTTCAATATGTAAAAATCCTATAGCATCTTTCACTTTTCTTTTGACATATCCTCAAAATACTTTTTTATTGCATTTGACGACTCTTGCAAGCCTTAATTCATGGTCAGCTTTAGATAATCTGATTTGTGCCCTGCAGGTTCTGCAGACACCATTATATTCTTTAGATATGCCTCCCTCTTTCCATTTGTTAAACATTTTTTTCTTCCTTTTTAGCATGTTTTAATTTCTGTGTTCATCCATCCTGGTTTCCTTAAATGCTTTGTATTCTTCCCTCTTTTTGGAATTGTTAACAATTGTGCTTTGAGAATGTCATTTTTCAAGATTTCCCATCCTTCCAGGACATTTTTGTTCTTAAGGATATCAAACCAACCATTGGATCCCTCCGATTCTCTTTCTGAGTCCCTTAAAATCTGCCTTTCTGAAATGTAACCTTGAAGTCTGAGTCTTCACAGGTCTTCCTCTTCTAGTTATCCAACATTCTAAAATAGCATGGTCGCTACTTTCTAGGGTTCCAGCCACTCTTACCTCCTCAACCATTCCCTCCCTGTTTATAAGGATTAGATCCCTTGGTCTTGTATTGTAATAAGCACAATTATGGTTCTACTGTTCTGTCAAGGGAGACTAAATAAATGTTGAATAACTTGTTTAAATGTCTTCAATAATCTGTATAAACTTAAAAGATAATATTTGCTGTTTGGTAGCTTCAATATCTGGATTCCTACAAATGGATCTCAAGATCTTCATATTCTACTAAATGGGGGTAGGGAGGGATTACAAAGTGTCCACAGACTGTGTTCTAGAGAAATAATTTTTTTTATAACTAATTAATGTTTCACACTGTAAAAATCTCATCCAGAACTGTTCTATAGGCCATACTCGTTGCCCTGCGGCTGAAGTATGTTGTGATATCTGTGATCTGAAGACAGATATATGTTAAAGGCAAATAGGTCACGCTAATAGTGAACTAAATACTGAGATGTGTACATTGGAATGCTGAGAGGACATAGATTGTGATTTTCTATCAACTTCATCTGCATTTTAAAATTTTTATGTAATGCCGGTAATGAAGAAAAAGGTACTTTAGTGTTGACAGTGCGCAGTGCCATACCACCACTATCTATTTGCTCTTCCTGCACAACCCTATCATTTTTTAATAATTGATATTTATTTGTACTCATCATTGGGAGTGGGGGGAGACACAAGAAACGATAGGTCAACTTTGCTGAGACCACAAACATCCCTTTGCAAACAATAACGTGGCTGTTGCATCATGGAACACGTTCACCCTGGTGTTCTAGTGGTGGTGTCTGAAGAGATGTGGAGGATGTGTCGTATCCCACTAAGAAGCCATTTCTAGGGGATACCATATATATTGTGCATTTTCATATAAATGCTTGCCATTTTCATGTGGACTGGCCATTTTAATATATATTGTGAGACCGGCTGACAGGCAGCACAGAAAGAGTTAATCTTCTCCTCCCAAGCTTGATCAGGTGACCCAGCTCAGTTTTAATATGTAAAAGGTATCAGGCCTCCATCGTTTTTTTTGGGTTGTGTCTTAGCTTACTTATTCACACGATTTTTCTGGCCCCCAAAAGACAAAAAACAGGCAAGATATTTAAGAGAAGCCTGTCTCAGTCAGACGCCTCATCTATCTGTGGGCTACAAATTGTAGCATTTGAGTCCTCCATTGATCTGTTTTTCCTGTCTTTTACTAAAGTTATTGACAGTATTTTGATGAAAATATTTTTTTTTACCTACAGGCCAGATATTTTAAACTGTGGGTTTCCCACACATGGATAACTTATATGGAGCGCCCCCAGACGCAGGGCCGCGGGTTACTCAGTACCGGTACTCTCTGGCTCAGTTCTGGGGTTGTCACGGTGGCTGGACCCGGTCCGTGACCCTGCTAAGGGGCGTCCAATTGAAAAGTGATACGAGTCTGTCAAGGGTTTGTGACGCCACCTGTGGTGTTCGGTCAGGGTGACCGACGCTGCTTGGGGTCCACTGTGGTGATGTGATGGCAGCTAGATGGTATACCTTCCCACAGGTGACGTATGTCCCCAGGGCTTCCCAGTAAGGTGGATGGTGATGGTGTAAGGTGCAGACAATAACGAGGACACAGGGTTGCAGTCTCTTTACCTCTTTACGGAAGACTTCAGGATCCGCAATCCAGAACACAGTTAACAGGGCTGTCTGAGATCGGCCGGTCCGAAGGCACATACAGAGTTCCCTTTGCAGGTGGAAATCGTTGCCTACCACTAGCGCCTGTATGTTGTAGTGCTTCCCTGCTGAGCATTCGGGATAGTCCTCACAACTTCTATTCTCGTTTGTTCTATTTCGTTCCAGTTCTTTCTAGTTCTCCGTCCCCCAGTATGTTATGGCTAGGACGCACCCGTTTGACGGGTAGGTTCGGAGCTCTTCCGGGACCCTAGAGACGCCCCTCTCCACGCGTTGCCCCCTATGTCTGCTTAGGTGATGTAAGGTAGACAGCCAACCTATAATTAACTGTCCTGCGGTATTTGAAGTAAGGCATAAAGTCAGTCACTTCCTCGGTGTTCCGGCCACCGGCTACGCGCCTTAGTAGGATGTTGCCATTCTCCGGGCACGACTCCTACTGTCTCTCCTTTGTGCTTGATCTCATTTCTCACTGTCCACAATATCCTTCGCTTCGTGTCTCTTTCTTAGGATACCGCCGCGGGTAGTGCAGGCGCGGTTCCGTAACGTTCTGTTCTTGTCGCTAGGTACCTGCCAGGTTCCCACACCTGACAGGGACCCCCCTGAATCTTCTCCCTGCAACACCCCCTGCCACAGGATGTTGCCTGAATCCAACCCAGTCAGCTTCTGACTAACTTCCTATCCAACCCCTAGTTTTACCAGTGTGAGGAGTGGCCCAATAAATAAAGCCTTTTCTCCCCCTAGTGGCTGGAGTGTGAAGTGTAATGTGTGCTGGTGATACCTGGTCAGAAGAACTCCTTTAGTGCCATCAGACGTACCATCACTCTCCTTAGTGGCAGAGCGACGTTACTGCACGACCAGATCTCTGGGGCGCTGCATATATGTTCACTCAAAATTCAGCCATTTGAAGTGAACATGGAAAATAATGTAGTACATTTGAAATGGGCATGGCGTGTGGCAAATAACGGGGAAGTGGATGTGATGGTGCATGCAGAGGCTGAGGCTGTTGACAAGCTAAAATTGGGCCTCACCAAACACATTTTCTCGCTCAACCTTCCTGTGCCAATTACAAGGGGAACGCATCACCACACCACATATTGAACTCACAGCAGTGTAAAAAGGTTGCTGGTTGGATAACGGATAAAGCTTCCAGTCACTTTGCCACTACCAGTCACTTTGCCACCACTACCAGAAACCTGTCTTCCACACGGTCAAGTCTGAGTAGCTATGAGTCTGGAGCGCATATTCCTCACCCTGATCCTCCATCCTCCCACCATGTTGATTGACTGTAGACAACTGGTCCCACACTTGTACACTCCCAAGGGCTGTTCACTTTACATTTATAGATTCGGGCCTCTTGCCTGATACACTTGAAGTGGGGCAATATGATATCCCATGTAATAGTGCCCAAATATTTGAGCAGCCATGGTCACACGAAGGGGATGGTAGACACGTGTCACAAAAAGTGGACAATGATGACACAATTGCCAGAAACTCAGGAGGAGGACCAGGGTGCAGAAGTGGAAGACGAGGTGGTGAATGATATTATTATTATTAGTCATTTTTATAGGACCATTTATTCCATGGCGCTTTACATGTGAAAAAGAGGCAAAACATAGACACATACACTAAACATGAGCAATACAAGTCACACGCAAGTACAGAAGGAGAGAGGAGGACCCTTCCCATGAGGGTCTTCTACAGGGGATGGGAAGTGGGATGGATAGACTAGTGGAGGGTAGAGCTTATTGTGCGGCGGTTCAGTAGACTGAGGTTCACTGCAGGTTGTAGGCTTATCGGAAGAGGTTGTTCTTCAGTTTCGTTTTGAATGTTTCCATGGTAGCCGGTAGTCTGATGTGTTGTTGTAGAGTTACAGAGTATGGATGAAGCACGGTAGAAGTGTTTTATGCGGTTGGGGGAAGAAGAGAACAGAGGGGAGTAGAGAAGGAGAGGTTGAGAGGATCAAAGCTTGCATATAGGTAAGTCCAGGGAGACCATGTCACAGATTTATGGAGGAGACAGGTTGTGGATGGCTTTGTATGTCATAGTTTTAGGGTTTAGAGAGGAGAGGCAGGGGAATAACGGGGATAGCCATGCCCGCATCAGCAGGGGCAGCAAAACTACCAGCCTCACCACCACCAGCATGATCAGGCACATAGCAGCAAAGCACCCGACTTTGTTGACCGAACACCAGGCTCCAGGAACAGTGTCTGCGGATGATACAACTGCTTCTTCCACTGTTGTTCGTGCAAGCCAATCCCCTGTCCATGGTGCATGCAAAGATGCATCCTTCCCTGCATCTGTAGTTGCACACAAACTCAACACCATCAACAAGCACGTCCACGTCCTTGTCCCAGCGCAGCGTTCAGTTGTCCATATACCAGTCCTTGGAACACAAGCAGAAATACACAACCAAAGCACCACAAGCCTCAGTCCTAAATTCACACATTTCTCGTCTGCTTGCGCTCGCAATGTTGCATTTTAGGCCCATGGAGACGGAAGCTTTCTGCAACATGATAGCAGTGGCTGTCCTAAGGTATTCGGTCCCCAGCCGCCACTATTTCTGCGGCACAGCGTCCCACAACATTACCTGGGCCCTTAATAATGCTGTTACTGGGAAAGTGGACCTAACACGGACACGTGGACAAGTGCTTGTGGTCAGGGAAGGTGCATCTCACTGACGGCACACTGGGTTAACATAGTAGAAGCCATGACCCAGACGAACCTTGGGAGACCATGCCACAGATGTATGGATGAGACAGGTTGTGGATGGCTTTGTATGTCATAGTTAGTGAATGACCTGGCAGAGAGGAGAGGCTGGGTAATAATGGAGGGACAGTTGGATTAGTCGTGCAGCAGAGTTTGGGATAGATTGGAGTGGTGCAAGAGTGCTAGAGGGGAGGCCAGAGAGTAGAAGATTGCAATAGTCAAGGCGGGAGATGATGAGGGCGTGCACAAATGTTTTTGCAGTTTCTTGGTCAAGGAATGTACGGATATGGGAAATGTTTTTGAGTTGTAGTAGACAGGAGTAGGCAAGGGCTTGGATATGTAGCTTGAAAGAGACGGCATAGTCGAGGATCACCCCGAGGCACGAACATGCAGGACTATTTTTCCCGTTGTGCCATCCCTGCGTTACACAAGCACGTGTCCCACAATATTACCCGTGCCCTCCACAATGCTGTTACTGGGAAAGTCCACCTAACCACAGACACGTTGACAAGTGCTTGTGGGCTGGGACGGTACATCTCACTGACAGCACACTGGGTTAACATAGTGGAAGCCGGGACCCAGTCGGACCTTGTGATGGAACATGTCCTCCTGACGCCGACGATTGCGGGCCCTATGTCAATCAGGGTTGCCCCCACAGTCTACAACTCCTGCACCTCCTCCTCCTTCTCTTCAGCCTCCATCTCAGAAATGAGCACATCAGTCACAAGCTGGAAGCACTGCAGCACTGCCTCAGCTAAGCGGCAACAGGTTGTACTGAAGCTAATATGCTTAGGTGACAAACCGCACAATGATGAAGCATTGTGGACAGCTCTGAAAGAGCAGGCAGATCTGTGGCTGACACCGCTGAACCTACAGCCAGGCATGGTCGTGTGTGACAATGGCAGGAACCTGGTGGCAGATCTGAATCGAGGCGAGCTAATACACATACCATGCCTGGCCCATGTGCTTAACCTCGTTGTTCAACGGATTCTCAAAAGCGACCTGGAGCTAGCAGATCTGCTTGTACAAGTAAGACGCCCTGCGTGCCCATTTTAGAAAGTCAGGTACAGCTTCAGCCGCCCTTGCCATGCTTCAGCAGCATTTGCAGCTTACGGCTCACCAACTGGTGTGTGATGCCCCAACGACATTTGACCTCTACACTGCAGATGTTGGAAAGGATTTGTGAGCAAAAGAGGGCAGTTTTTGCCTACCAGCATCAACTCGGCCATTAGTATTCAGTTCAGAATTCACACATAAGATCTCAGGAGTGGACATGGGTGCCATACATATGTACCATCCTCCAAACCTTTGAGTAATCCACCAAGATGGTGAGTGGTGATGACACCATAATTAGCGTCACCATCCCACTTCTCTGTGTTCTAATAATAATAATCGTTATTTATATAGAGCCAACATATTTACAGTTTAACAGTTTCAAGCACAACAGTCCTAAGTAACAATGTTAACAATAATGCAACAATTTAAGCAAAATAAAACGACCCTGCTCAAAAGAGTTTAAAATCTACAATGAGGTGGGGGAGATACAAAATACTGTGGTGTATTTACAATCATGTATTTACAATGATGTATTTACAATGATAGTACAGAGGTTAGTCGAAAGTCATTGGTGACCTGACGACAATGAGGAGAAGGAAGAGAGAATGGTCAGTCGTCCTCTTGATGAGGACACGGAGGTTTTGCCGGTTAGCAGTCTGGCACGCATTCGGTTGACTTTATGTTACGCTGCCTTTCCCGTGACCCTCGCGTTCTCAAAATGTTTGCTGAAAGACAGGCAATACTGACTGGTGACACTTCTAGACCCTCGCTAATAGGAGAACTTTATATTTCTTATTCCAGAGGCAGACAGGTGTGCTAAAATGTTGCAGTACCAGAGGGCCTTTCTTGCGGAATTATTAAAAAATGTCCCTTCTGAAAACGCTGGCATCAGAGGTCACAGTTCTTTGGACAACCAAGGAGTACAGGTGAGAGAGACAATTCCAATCCAGCAGAGGCAGTGGAACACTGGCAAAGTTCTGGGAGAGTTTTCTCAGACCCTCCCATCGCCCTGGCCCTGAGGCACAGGGTACTCTCACAAGGAGTGCAAAGTTTGAGAAGATGCTGACCATGCTGACCATACCAACGTCCTCCATGATTCCTCTGTGCTTTATAATTATTCGGTATCCAAGTTGGACACGTGGCCTGAACTGGCTCTATCTACTGCGCACGTGCGCTGTACTCACTGTCACGGAGCGCACAGAGCCTCGCTCTCTGGCGGTCACTGGGCACATTGCGCATCGCTCTCTGGCAGTGCCACTTTTAGCAGCGGGAAACTACGGGAACAGTCCTTTGCAGCGCCAGTGCTCTAAGGATGTAGGATGCTGCTCAGACTCCTACACGCTGATTGTCAATGCCAAAAATATATGCTGTTGTGCCCACTTTCTCTTAGGCTGGCCGCTGCCTCTAGGTCACTGGGTCTGTCTGCTGCAGTCCGTTGCAGCGGCGGTGCTTCAGGTACATAGTGCACTGCCCCCCCTGCTGGTCACATGCTGACAGCAGGGGGGGGTTACTCCTGCTTTGCATGTTTTTTCCCTTATCTTCCGGCCAGGTTCCTTGTCCAAACATGCCCCCTCTTCCTGGGTAATGGGGCCTGTCCAATCACCTATTCCTTCTCCAGAGAAACATGGGACGCAGCCTTGACAGTTCTGGACCCGATGCAGCACAGGTACCCGCAGCCTGGTCTTCTAGAGTCTGTACATCTCTGGCCAATGAGTTCTTTAATGCAAGCATCGTGGAAGGCATGTTCTAATTTTCAAGAGCAAATTGTACATTAAATCCAGAACAGTTTCACTTTGAAGGACTTTGTGGCTCACATCAGTCCATAAGATGATTCTAGTCTCATACTTCAAAATTTCGGTGCTAAATCATTGCCACACACATAGGTTGTATGCTCTGACTTCATCATTTGGGTGTTAATTATCCCCTTAGTGACAGAGCCAATTTGGTACTTAATGACCGAGCCAATTTTTGCAATTCTGACCACTGTCACTTTATGAGGTTATAACTCTGGAACGCTTCAACCGATCCCGCTGATTCTGAGATTGTTTTTTCGTGACATATTGTACTTCATGTTAGTGGTAACATTTCTTCGATATTACTTGCGATTATTTATGAAAAAAACGGAAATATGGCAAAAAATTTTAAAATTTTGCAATTTTCAAACTTTGTATTTTTATGCCCTTAAATCAGAGAGATATGTCATGAAAAATAGTTAATAAATAACATTTCCCACATGTCTACTTTACATCAGCACAATTTTGGAAACAACATTTTTTTTTGTTACGGAGTTATAAGGGTTAAAATTTGAGCAATTTCTCATTTTTACAACACCATTTTTCTTAGGGACCACATCACATTTGAAGTCATTTTGAGGGGTCTATATGATAGAAAATAATGAAGTGTGACACCATTCTAAAAACTACACCCCTCAAGGTTCTCAAAACCACATTCAAGAAGTTTATTAACCCTTTACGTGCTTCACAGGAACTGAAACAATGTGGAAGGAAAAAATGAACATTTAACTTTTTTTTGCAAACATCTTAATTCAGAACCATTTTTTTTTATTTTCACAAGTGTAAAAACAGAAATGTAACCATAAATTTTGTTATGCAATTTCTCCTGAATACGCCAATACCCCATATGTGGGGGTAAACCACTTTTTGGGCGCACCGCAGAACTTAGAAGTGAAGGAGCGCCGTTTGACTTTTTCAATGCTGAATTGGCAGGAATTGAGATCGGACACCATGTCACGTTTAGAGAGCCCCTGATGTGCCGAAACAGTGGAAACTCCCCACAAGTGACACCATTTTGGAAACTAGACCCCTTAAGGAACTTATCTAGATGTGTGGTGAGCACTTTGAACCCCCAAGTGCTTCACAGAAGTTTATAACGTAGAGCCGTGAAAATAAAAAAATCGCTTTTGTTTACACAAAAATGATCTTTTCGCCCACAAATTCTTATTTTCACAAGGGTAACAGGAGAAATTAGACCACAAAAGTTGTTGTGCGATTTCTCCTGAATATGTCGATACCCCATATGTGAGGATAAACCACTGTTTGGGCGCACCGCAGAGCTTGGAAGTGAAGGAGCGCCGTTTTACTTTTTCAATGTAGAATTGGCTGGAATTGAGATTGGACGCCATGTCGCGTTTGGAGAGCCCCTGATGTGCCTAAACAGTAGAAACCCCCCACAATTGACCCCATTTTGGAAACTAGACCACTTAAGGAACTTATCTAGATGTGTGGTGAGCACTTTGAACCCCCATGTGCTTCACAGAAGTTTATAATGTAGAGCCGTGAAAAAAAAAATCGCATTTTTTCTACAAAAATGATTTTTTTGCCCACAAATTTTTATTTTCTCAAGGGTAACAGGAGAAATTAGACCACAAAAGTTGTTGTGCAATTTCTCCTGAGTACGTCGATACCCAATATGTGGGGGTAAACCACTGTTTGGGCGCACCGCAGAGCTTGGAAGAGAAGGAGTGCCGTTTTACTTTTTCAATGTATATTTGGCTGGAATTGAGATTGGACGCCATGTCGCGTTTGGAGAGCCCCTGATGTGCCTTAACAGTGGAAACCCCCCACAAGTGACACCATTTTGGAAACTAGACCCCTTAAGGAACTTATCTAGATGTGTGGTGAGAACTTTGAATGCCCAAGTGCTTCACAGAAGTTTATAATGCAGAGTCGTGAAAATAAAAAATATTTTTTTTTTCCACAAAAAAGATTTTTTAGCCCCCAAGTTTTTATTTTCACAAGGGTAACAAGAGAAATTGGACCCCAAAAGTTGTTGTCCAATTTGTCCTGAGTATGCTGGTACCCCATATGTGGGGGTAAACCACTGTTTGGGCGCACGGCAGAGCTCGGAAGGAAGGAGCGCCGTTTTGGAATGCAGACTTTGATAGAATGGTCTGCGGGCATTATGTTGCGTTTGCAGAGCCCCTGATGTTCCTAACCAGTAGAAACCCTCCACAAGTGACCCCATTTTGGAAACTAGACCCCCCCAAGGAACTTATCTAGATGTGTGGTGAGAACTTTGAATGCCCAAGTGCTTCACAGAAGTTTAGAATGCAGAGTCGTGAAAATAAAAAATATTTTTTTTCCACAAAAAAGATATTGTAGCCCCCAAGTTTTTATTTTCACAAGGGTAACAGGAGAAATTGGACTGCAATAGTTGTTGTCCAATTTATCCCGAGTACGCTGATGCGCCATATGTGGGGGTAAACCACTGATTGGGCGCACGGCAGAGCTCAGAAGGGAAGGAGCGCCTTTTTGGAATGCAGACTTTGATAGAATGGTCTGTGGGCATTATGTTGCGATTGCAGAGCCCCTGATGTACCTAAACTGTAGTAACCCCCCACAAGTGACCCCATTTTGGAAACTAGACCCCCCAAGGAACTTATCTAGATGTGTGGTGAGAACTTTGAATGCCCAAGTGCTTCACAGAAGTTTAGAATGCAGAGTCGTGAAAATAAAAAATATTTTTTTTTTCACAAAAAAGATATTGTAGCCCCAAGTTTTTATTTTCACAAGGGTAACAGGAGAAATTGGACCACTAAAGTTGTTGTCCAATTATCCTGAGTATGCTGATGCCCCATATGTGGGGGTAAACCACTGTTTGGGCGCACGGCAGAGCTCGGAAGGGAAGGAGCGCCGTTTTGGAATGCAGACTTAGATAGAATGGTCTGTGGGCGTTATGTTGCGTTTGCAGAGCCCCTGATGTACCTAAACAGTAGTAACCCCCCACAAGTGACCCCATTTTGGAAACTAGACCCCCCAAGGAACTTATATAGATGTGTGGTGAGAACTTTGAATGCCCAAGTGCTTCACAGAAGTTTATAATGCAGAGTCATAAAAAAAATATATATATATATTTTTCCACAAAAAGGATTTTGTAGCCCCCAAGTTTTTATTTTCACAAGGGTAACAAGAGAAATTGGACCGCAGAAGTTGTTGTCCAATTCATCCCGAGTATGCTGATGCCCCATATGTGGGGGTAACCCACTGTTTGGGCGCACAGCAGAGCTCAGAAGGGAGGGAGCACCATTTGACTTTTTGAGCGCAAAATTGGCTATCGTGTTTGGAGACCCCCTGATGTACCTAAACAGTGGAAACCCCCCAATTCTAGCTCCAACCCTAACCCCAACACACCCCTAACCCTAATCCCAACCTGATCCATAATCCTAATCACTAACCCTAACCATAATCACAACCCTTACCCCAAAACAACCCTAATGTCAACCCTAACCATAACCCTAATCAAAACCCTAAATCCAACACACCCCTAATCCTAATCTCAACCCTAACCTCAAACCTAACCCTAATCCCAATACACCCCTAATCCCAAACCTAACCCTAATCCCAAGCGTAACCCTAATGCCAACCCTAACCCTAATACCAACCCTAATCCAAACGCTAACCCTAATCCCAACTCTAACCCTAACTTTAGCCCCAACCCTAGCCCTAACTTTAGCCCCAACCCTAACCCTAGCCCTAAGGCTACTTTCACACTTGCGTTGTTTGGCATCCGTCGCAGTCCGTCGTTTTGGACAAGAAACGGATCCTGCAAATGTGCCCACAGGATGCGTTTTTTGCCCATAGACTTGTATTGCCGACGGATCGTGACGGATGGCCACACGTCGTGTCCGTCGTGCACTGGATCAGTGTTTTGGCGGACCGTCAGCACAAAAAAACGTTCAATGTAATGTTTCTTTGTACGTCGCATCCGCCATTTCTGACCGCGAATGCGTGGCCGTAACTCCGCCCCCTCCTCCCCAGGACATAGATTGGGCAGCGGATGCGTTGAAAAACTTCATCCGCTGCCCACGTTGTGCACAATTTTCACAACGTGTGTCGGTATGTCGGGCCGATGCATTGCGACGGCCCCGTACCGACGTAAGTGTGAAAGAAGCCTAACCCTAAATTTAGCGCCAACCCTAACTCTAAATTTAGCCCCAACCCTAACCCTAAATTTAGCCCTAAACCTAACCCTAATCCTAGCCCTAACCCTACCCCTAGCCCTAACCCTAGCCCTAGCCCTAACCCTACCCCTAGCCCTAACCCTACCCCTAGCCCTACCCCTACCCCTAGCCCTAACCGTACCCCTAGCCCTAACCCTAACCCTAACCCTACCCCTACCCCTAACCCTACCCCTAACCCTACCCCTAACCCTAGCCCTAACTCTAACCCTACCCCTAACCCTACCCCTAACCCTAGCCCTAACCCTAACCCTAACCCTACCCCTACCCCTAACCCTACCCCTAACCCTACCCCTAACCCTAGCCCTAACTCTAACCCTACCCCTAACCCTACCCCTAACCCTAGCCCTAACCCTAACCCTACCCCTAACCCTAATTTTAGCCCCAACTGCTCTTCTCCTGCCGGCCGGCAGATGGAGACAGATGGCGGGCGCACTGCGCATGCGCCCGCCATTTTCTTTTGCCGGCGGCCAGGAGGAGCAGCAGGAGGACCCAGGGACACAGGTGAGTATGGCAGGGTCCCCGAATCCCCCTATTTCTCTGTCCTCTGATGTGCGATCACATCAGAGGACAGAGAATTACACTTTGACTTTTTTTTTTTTGCGGTCGCCGGTAAACAGTTAATTACCGGCGATCGCAAAACAGGGGTCGCTAAAACCGACCCCGATCATGCTCTTTGGGGTCTCGGCTACCCCCGGCAGTCGAGACCCCAAAGACTCTCGCGGGGCCGGCCGGCGGGCGCACTGCGCATGCGCCCTCCATTTTGAAGATGGCGGCGCCCACCGGGAGACACGAGGAGCATCGGGGGAGATAGGTGAGTATTGGGGGGCCACCTGGGACCCCTTTTCTCTGTCCTCCGATGTGCGATCACATCGGAGGACAGAGAAATTAAAAAGAGATCGCGTTTTTTTTTTTTTTTGCGATCGCCGGTAAACGGTTAATTACCGGCGATCGCAAATGCGGGGTGGGTTAACCCCCCCGAATCATGTTCTCTGGGGTCTCGGCTACCCTCGGCAGCTGAGACCCCGGAGAAAATCCGACTCTGGGGGGCGCTATTTACTTTTTCCACAGCGCCGTTAATTAACGGCGCTGTGGTTTAAGTACCCTTAGCGGCCGCCGTTAAAAGGCGTATCGGCGGTCGCTAAGGGGTTATTCATACCTATTTGCTTCATAATATATTCATCATCTTCTTCAAGGCTTCGGAATATAATATTGTAAAAGTGAAAGCAAGTTGGTGAAGTGTGTGGTAACTCATTTGGGAAAGTAATTGCAATCTTTACTATTTCTCCATTCCGTGTGCCGCTAACCTTCCTCATTGATCTTATTTAGTTTCTTTGGCAAGAAAAGAACAGCTCCATCAGTACCACATGCTTTTCCTATTAATTCAATATGCTGGTAAAGTAGAGGTGACATTAGGGATCTAGATAACATCTGTGGACAGTAGTCAACATGCCACTGTGACAACAACCACTAGGGTCTAGCTATCAATTTGATATAGTTTGTGCACAACTGAACAGAGTTGCAAAAAAACAAAACAAAAAAAAAAACAGATTTTGATTCAATAACATGTTGGATGGATTGTCTAGTGGAAACACCCATATCATAGAAGTCACATCTACGACCACCACGCTCTCCAATTGACACCTCTTGAAATCCAGCCAAAATGTCAAAATCTCTAGCTTCTGTTTGAGAAACTGCAGGGGCTCCTTTTTTATGTCCTCATACAACAAGTTCAGTATTAGTAGGTGATTGATTGTCAGAATACGGCCCAGGAACACCAGGCTTCGGTAGTTGCGAGTACTGGCCCCGTGCTCTTCCACATACTCTTGCTCTGGCTCTTCCAGTCATGATTTCATCTAGAAGATTTCACCTTCATAATCCAGAGACAGAGTACAACACCGCTCAAGCATTCACCCTCTGCTCCACAGACTTTATATCTGCACAGTAACTGCCTTTAGGCAGAAGATGATGATGGTGGTAGAAGTTGGTGCATTTAAGACACAGGCATGAAACAGCCGTAACAATTCGAAATAGAAGTATTTTTACCGAGATACCAGACTGTTCAAAATGTGTCCTGTATTTTTTTATTTCTTACCCAAAAATAGTGAATAGACTAAGGGAAACAAACAGCAAATACAGTGGAATGTAGGCCTGAAATGCCACAATTTGTACACTACAGATAGCAGAGGCGGGTCACGGAGATACCACACTGTAAAATATGTGGCCTGTGTTATTATTTTTTTACCCCACAATATTGTTTCGACTAGGGTTGAGCGAAACGGATCGTTCATTTTCAAAAGTCGCCGACTTTTGGCAAAGTCGGGTTTCATGAAACCGTCGACCCCTGTGTGGGGTCGGCCATGCGGTACGCGACTTTCGCGCCAAAGTCGCCTTTCAATGACGCGAAAAGCGCCATTTCTCAGCCAATGAAGGTGGACGCAGAGTGTGGGCAGCGTGATGACATAGGTCCTGGTCCCCACCATCTTAGAGAAGGGCATTGCAGTGATTGGCTTGCTGTATGCGGCGTCACAGGGGCTATAAAGAGGCGTTCCCGCCGACCGCCATCTTACTGCTGCTGATCTGAGCCTAGGGAGAGGTTGCTGCCGCTTCATCAGAAGCAGGGATAGCGTTAGGCAGGGTCCATTGACCACCAAACCGCTTGTGCTGTAGCGATTTCCACTGTCCAACACCACCTTTTGTTTGCAGGAACAGTGGAAGCTACATTATTTTTTCCTCAGCGCTGTAGCTCATTGGGCTGCCCTAGAAGGCTCCCTGATAGCTGCATTGCTGTGTGTACGCCGCTGTGCAAACCAACTGCTTTTTTCAAAGCACAAATCCTGTTGTTCCTTCCTTTCTGCACAGCTATCTTGTTTGTTTGTCCACACTTTTTATTTAATTTGTGCATCAGTCAACTCCTTATTGCTGCCTGCCATACCTGGCTGAGATTACTGCAGGGAGATAGTAATTGTAGGACAGTCCCTGTTTTTTTTTTTTTTTTTAATTCTCCCTAAAAAAATAAGTTGTGGGAGATTAAGATTGGCATTTCTGCTAGAGTGCCATCCCTGTGTGTGCCATCTCTCTCACATAGTGGGCCATAGAAAGCCTTTTTATTTTTGTTTTTTTTTTTGGGGGGGGGTTTATAAATTCTCCCTGAAAAAAAAAAGCAGTGGGAGATCAATATTGGCCTTTGGGCTTGTGCGCCAGTCCTGAGTGTGCCATCTCTCTCTCAAATAGTGGGCCATAGAAAGCCTATTTATTTATTTTTTTATTTGGTTTCTAAATTCTCCCTGAAAAAATAAAAAAAAATCAGTGGGAGATTAATATTGGCCTTTCTGCTTGTGTGCCACTCCTGACTCCTGGGTGTGCCATCTCTCTCTCTCAAATAGTGGGCCATAGAAAGCCTATTTTTTTTTTTATTTGGTTTCTAAATTCTCCCTGAAAAAATAAAAAAAAATCAGTGGGAGATTAATATTGCCCTTTCTTCTTGTGTGCCATTCCTGACTCCTGGGTGTGCCATCTCTCTCTCTCAAATAGTGGGCCATAGAAAGCCTATTTTTTTTTTTTTTTGGTTTCTAAATTCTCCCTGAAAAAAAAAAAAAATCAGTGGGAGATTAATATTGGCCTTTCTGCTTGTGTGCCATTCCTGACTCCTGGGTGTGCCATCTCTGTCTCTCAAATAGTGGGCCATAGAAAGCCTATTTTTTTTTTTTTTTGGTTTCTAAATTCTCCCTGAAAAAAAAAAAAAATCAGTGGGAGATTAATATTGGCCTTTCTGCTTGTGTGCCAGTCTTGACTCCTGGGTGTGCCATCTCTCTATTAGGGCTAGCGGAACGCACCAAATATTAAGACAGATAGAGTATGGTGCGTTCGCAGCCCGGGGTCCACCGTGCAGAGATGGAACCTGCTGCCAAGTAACGACGGACTATATGGCGGTACTCATAAGTATACACACGTGGGTTAAACTTCACCCAACGTGAAGGAAGCGATCCTGTTGCGTCACAGGACCGCGGTACCGCACATAGAGCGCGAGCAAGTAGTCAGCGAACTCAACCCCAACTAGGATTGAAGTCCGATTAGACCCTTGCTGGCATAACACCGCAACTGGGTGTGTAAGGAAACTAAATAACGATTTTAAGGCACAAGAGTGCATGCGGTGCCGCACTGACGAACGCCACTAACCACCCAGGTTTGGGTAAGGAAAGCACAGAGGAAGTGCACGGCGCCGTACTGGCGGTCACAGCAACTGGACGCTGTAATGTGTGATTCGTGCTGTAGGCTAATTCGGGCGCTAGATAGCAACCATACACCTTCCGCGAACAGACATTCAATAGGGTAGGGGTATCCAAGGACGACTTGCACTCACAACATACACACATTAACAATTGTACACTAGCGCATGGCCGTGCGGTCATGCGCAGTTTATATAGTTGCAGCACAGGAAGTGGCCACAGAAACTTTGCCCTTCCAAGACCTGCCAAGAGGACCAATGGAATGTGCCTGATCACATGACCCTCGATCTCCAACGGGAGATCTTGCCCTGGGCATGCTCAGTGTGTGCAGTGTTGTGAATTCTGTGGCTG